>NW_015115098.1:60906-76003 GCF_001443285.1 Poecilia latipinna
CAGAGTCATGTTTTCAGATGAAAGTAAATTCATGTTTTCAGATGAAAGTAAATTCATGTTTTCAGATGAAAGTAAATTCATGTTTTCAGATGAAAGTAAATTCATGTTGTCAGATGAAAGTAAATTCATGTTTTCAGATGAAAGTAAATTCATGTTTTCAGATGAAAATAAATTCATGTTTTCAGATGAAAAACTCTGCAATTCAGTTGGAAATAAAGATCCAACTGAATTGCAGACTTTGCACTTTTTCTCCAGAGTCTGGAGGAAAAGTGGACCTGTGGTCAAGAGGAAGATGACCTGAAAACAGCCATCAAAACAATCTGGGCTTCCACTATGTTTACACAGATCCACAGGCTGATGGCCTGTATGCTGTGGCATATTGATGCAGTAATTTATGCAAGAGGAAGCCCAACCAAGAAGTGAGTGCATAGAAATGTACCTATTTTTCAGAAGCTACTTGTACTTCTGTGGTGGCCTATATAGATGGCCTTACTTGCCTGCTGGTTTAACATGCATAACACCTCGCATGGAGACTCGGGATCAGCTTGTTGCTAGCTACGTTTTGGATAGGCAGCTAATTTAGCAGGGTACCGTAATCTGGTTATGTTTATGCACATGAATCAGTGCTTTATCTTAATTGGTTTTTATGGTGTTTTGCTGAGAGCAGAAATGACTTCTCTTCCTGAGTTTGATTGTCCCTTAGAGGAGATTGTGGATGATTTCACTAAAGATAAATTATTTTAAATGGGTAAGCAGTACAGTCTTCAACTTGCTGAGCGCCTTTCTAAAGAAACGAGAAACTGGTCGCAAATTTGTTAGAAAAAGACGTTTTGCAGCAATCAACTAGTAAGCCTAGTGCATCCTATCTTGCCATTTCACCCTGCAGCCTGATATTTGAGCAATATAGAGAACTTATTATTGCAATTTGAGCTTAAAAAATTCAGAATAAATCCCAACTGGAAGCAGAGCAAACGAGGTTGGACATTGAACAAAGTTAAACTAAGTCAAACATAGTGATGCTGATGGTGTGGAAGCAGAGTTTGATGTCTTTGGCAATTGATGTTTGTTGCCTAAATTTAATGAATGTAAACCAGACTCCTCCTTTGTCATTTTTGGGCATGTGGCTGTGGTGAGTTGCTGGTTAGACTCTGCACACATTTTGTTGCTGCAGTGTGAGCTTGTAAGCCGTACACAGGAAGGTTTTTCTACATTGTCTGACTCCAATAGCTGTGATTATGCCAAGGTGAAAGCCGTGGTTTTAAAAACATACAAGTTTGTCATGGCAACTCCTGCATCTTAATAAGCTCCAAAAATTTGGATAACACCTTATGTGAAGAGATGTGTATAAAGACTGACATGACACTATCACAAATATGACATAACACCTGTCATGAACATGAAGAGGTCTTCATGAATATTTGACTGTTACCATTAAGTGTCATTCGGTAAATAATGACACTTTTAATGCAATGTTGACATTATTCAGTATGTATTTGTTATGACAACTTCTCATTAACTTAGACAAAAATTTCTTTATTATGACAACCACACCCTTGTGCTTTAAGCCGGACAGATGGGACTTTTCTCATGGTCCATCTTCATTGACAGTAGCTAGAATTCCACTTTTCAGATCAGCTTGATCAGAAATGTACAGAGCTCTGTCACCTGACCTGGACTCAGTGTCGCAAACCAGAATCCAGGATATCTGGTTTTGGAAAACCTGACTGTTTCCCATGCAGAACTTGACATAGTACCGTTCTTGTGAAGGTTTTCAGCTCTTAACGTTCAAATATGTCTGAGTGTGTTTGTTTGAAACAGTCCTGATATTCAATAATAGATTTTTGCATTGATACTGTAATTAAGGGACTTACCTTTATGAAAAGCAAAGCCCAAATCAACAGGAGGACCCAACAAAAACAGAAGAGCTTTCAGAACAAGTAAGCTTTTACAACGAGGTGACATTTCTATGGGAAAAGAAAAAGATTAGTTCGATAGATGCCATTATGCTGGCAAAATATAATGTATTCCAGTCTGCAATACACATTCACCGTGAAAAAAAAGTCTTTCATTATGTTAAAGTTCTGCATTTTATGCCAAATAACACATGTTCCTGGCAGTGGTGTTATAAGGTTATCATGGTTATATTCGAAGTTACATTCAAAAGAACAATGTGAAATATAGAAGTGCAGCATTTGTATTTAATGTACAGCAAAAACACATCTTATCCAGTACTAAACCTATGGGGGAATTTTTCTGCCATAATTCGAGAGCATACTTTTCAAGATTGAAAGCAGGATTTCATGTCTATTTCAGCCCAAAGTGCTGACTGACAGGAGGCTAGCAACACTTTTTACAGTTTAAATGAAGGCACTAACTCAACATGAACCAAACTATAGCGCCCCTACTGGGTACTATGGGTAACAACTTACAATCAGCACAAAAAACACGGAACGGGCATTTACACCTGATGACGTTGCTGTGATTCACTTTGTCTGGTGTCTGATTTTCTTTTATGTTTTATTGAGAATTTTTGTACATATGTTTTGACAGTTCTGTGATCATGTCAAAGCAGCAACTTATATTAAAAAGTGTTTTATTTCCGTTTGAAGGCTGCTGGTCAATCCGCGTTTCCCCATCAGATATGGTTCCCCCTTCATCTTCTTGCTGCTCCGCCCCGCCCACGCGGCAAAATAGGCGCGTGGTCGTGATGAGCACTGAGAAAGCACGCACTTGTTCGGCGCGCTTGTCTGAGGAACTACGGACACCGTGAAAGCTCAAACAACATGTTTCGGCAAAGTTGTCACATTATTAATAGTAATAATACTAATAATTATAATAAATATATATGTTATATTATAATTATTATAAATAATATATATATTTTATACATATATTATAATTATAATACATAATATATGTTATAGTTATAATTATAATATATATATGTTGTATATATTATAATTATAATATGTTGTATATATTATAATTATAATATGTTATATATTTTATAATTATAATAGATAGATAGATAGCATAGTGCTATATGAATTAAAAACAGGGCAATGCAATTTAATGCTCAATATTACCCATCAGATACCGTTTCCCCTGTTTTAAAGTGGGGGGAACGCTATCTGATGGGTGATTTTAACATAGGGGTGGTTCATCTTGCCTCTTTTAAGGCAAGATGTTACTTACCTCAAGAGAGGCAAGATGTTATTCCACATCTCTCCAAATCTGAATTCCTTCTTGACTTCTAGGTCAGATTTGACTCAGTACATTTCTTTTAGGGGCAGTTGGGGAATAGAGTGACATCGATATATTTTATTGAATTAAACATTGCCTATTAGCCCCGACAGCCAGTGCCATGTACCTGCAGATGCCATTACTATGCATTGAGTCATGTTCACAAAACCAGTGTTCCAATGCAGGATGAGCAGGAATCTGTCCCAAGAAATGGTTGTAGCCCCCATATTTCTTATGCCATTTCTATAAAACGTGGCTTAAATTAAAGCTGAGAAAAGTGCAGATGTTTGGATAAGTAAAATATGTTTTCTCTTTGGATACAACTCTATAAAAAGTTTGGTTTCTGTCAGTTCCGTACAAGTACAAGAGAGGACCAAGCACAATTTACTTTTATGCTGCTGGCCCATAACTTAATTTTACCTAACTGACGCTTTAGGAGCCAAAGTTTAAAATTTAACAAACTTTGGATCCGATCTTTTGTGAATATTTCATCATAGGTGATGATTGCTCTGAGTATCACCATTTTATGAACAAATGATACAATTAGTCCAGAGATGTAGAAAGACAGATGGAGAACAACATAGAACCAGTAGTCTGTGTTAGCGTAACATTACACGCTGATCTGTTGCCATGGCAACCGACAGACAACAGCTGTGGGACCCCACAGAGTAAAGATTACGCTCAAGTGTATCAGGAATTAACAAAAAAAAACTCAAACACATTTCCCGCACAAAATGTACATAAAAACACCGAAACAAAACATCCAGTCCGATACAGTTTTAAAGTATTTTTGAATTTTCAGGCTTGATATTTATTTTGTGATCATTAAGAAGTCATCGCCTCGCCTGAACACTAGTGATGGTTAATTAGCTAATTTAAACACCTGCTCTACTGATGATTTGTCAGAAAGCAGATGTGTGAGTTGCCTCATTTTTGTGTTTATTGAACTGGAATACACTGAGCAGGGGTGCGGTAAAGGGGGGAAAAGTGATGACAATTCTAGGGGCCCTGACCAGCAGGGGGCCTCCACAATTTCCGTTATTTATTTTTTGTTCATAGAAAAAAAAAAAAATCGGGGCCCTGTCAATTACAAAATTAATCATATTGTATTTTCAAAGATTGTTTTTAGCAGTAAAAATGTAATGTTCCCACTCCCAGATCAAAAAACACACATCCATATTTGCCCTGAACCTCCACCCCCCTATCTGCGTTAAATGGTTCGTTCCTGCTTGGAGCGCTACAGAGTGAAGCTGTTAGCAGCTGGCAGTAGGAAACACCAACGATTATGGAAGTTACCATGCTGCTAAGAAAAGTTATAAAATCAGGTTTTCAAAATAAAAGAGAGAGGTAGAGAGAGATAAAAAGGCAAGAGTGTTAATTTATAACCCAGTTTTTCTCCAAGAGAGGTGGGTAGACTGTGTGAGATTATCAATCATTTAGCATAATTAGCTTAGCTACAAGCTACTGTTTGCCTCCATTTCACTAACATTTAATGAATTAAGGAAAGAAATGACCAACATATTCATATATTTAACTTGTCCCTTGTACTTTTTACCACTTAACAACAGATGAGTCAGTCAGCAGCAGTTCTAACCCACGTCCCTCCTGACCCATCCTCTCCTAAGTGAAATTAAAGCTTCAGTATGTCACTTTTATATTTTTTTTCCACAGATTTTTTAAAACTGCCATTATGTTGTGACAGTATGGTATGAGAGGTAATCTGTAAAAAATCTATTTCCTCTGCTTTCTCCCAGTGCTAGAAACAACCAGTCAGTGGCAGGAGAGTTTTAGTGCTGTCAATCACAATCTCATGTGGTGCTGCTCATCCTTCCTCCCCCTTGTTTTGTGCTATGCTGCAGCTAGCATAGCACAGAGCTGTGCAGATTCAAACTGTGAATGCTCAGTTTAGTTAGCATAGCTACCAATGACGGCAGATAAATGGTTTATTGAAATGATAAGTTGTTTCCCCACCATTACCACATTTAGCAGTTAGTGAATGAAGTTGATTGACAGCGCTAAGAGCGTCCTACTAGTTCTGATTGGTTGCTTTGGTCAGAACGGTGCATTACTTTAATCAGTAATAATTCAGGAAGGAGATGGAGGAGATTGATTGTTTTCACAGATTATCTGTCTCATAGCAAACTGCTACGACATTGTGACAGCTTTAACAAATACGAAGAAAACATATTTTTAATAAAGTTATCTACTGCAGCTTGAATAANATGCNACTATATTGGATTTTNGAGAAGTCTGGATTGCTTTATGTGTATTTTTGCATGCTGCTTTTGGCTGTTGCTCATGGAAAGACATTTCAGTAAACTAAAACTAATAGAAAAAATTTAAGCAACCTACTTGCATCCTGGATGTGGACTGTTGGATGTTAAATTCATGAGCAGTAAATATTGTGCTAGTTATCAGTATTGGACCAAAGAAAGCAAGGCAGATGCAAGCTTTTAAAATTGTGACGCCTTTTATGGGTCAAATAGACTCAAAAAATTGTAACAGCAGCTGCGCGGGGGGCCCAATCAAATTTTTTGTCAGGGGGCCCAAGATTTCTGGCGGTGCCCCTGACACTGAGCATGGCTACATGTCAAGTTTGTCAAAGATAAGCTACAGCAACTAACCTACACAGAAAAAGAGCCGCTAACCTGCTAGTTGCTCTTATTAGTAGAGCAAATATAGTAAAAAAATAAATTTAATATTTTTTTAATTAAAACTTTTTACTGACTTGTGAAATGTGATTTCCTTCGACCTTGTTATCTTGCTGTTGTCACATTGACAATTAATAGCAAAACACTGCATCCCTTTTTCAGATGCTTTCCTTGACTGTCATTTTACAAACCACCAATATTCCCGACGTACTGCAAAGGAATGGAGCACAATAAGTCACATGATGTCTAATCAACAAATATATGTCACTGAGCGGACATGTAATTTACATTTACAAATGAATTTCAAAAAGCAGTCGTGCTGTTAATGTTTTGAACACAGTGTGTAGCTCCTGCCGAGTTACTGTCCGCAAATAGATGCAAGCATGTAAAGGGGAAAAAGCTGTAGGAAATATTGATGGGGACTCTCCCTGTCAGGCCAAATTGTGGGGACATGTCCACACCAGTCCTTCAGAAAAGCTACACCTATGCTAAAACCACCAATCATGACTTTAAAATGCATTATTGTAGGACAACCTTTGGTCAGACAGCCTTCTCTTTTGGGAGTTGTAAGCTTTGTAACTCATTACCATCTGATTTTGTCAGGACTCTGGGTTTTTGGGTTTGGTTTTGTTTTTAATTTTATTTAGTATTATGTTTTAGTTCACTTTAGTTTAGCCCTTCATGTTATTTTAGTTTTATTATGTGATGTAATTAGTTTTGGTTAGATTTGTCTTATTCTTGCTTTCCTCCTTTCAGTATTTCTAGCTATGTTTATTTCTTATTTCATCATCGTAGTTTCAGTTATTCTGAGAAGTCTGAGTTTATGTACATCTTTCTTGGTGATTCTAGTTAGGTTATTTCTTTGCTTAGTCCTTCTAGTTATTCTAGCTCTGTGTTCCTTAGTTCTTACATCAGCCTTATTTCTATTTTGGTTTCCCTTCATGTCCTTTTCACTTTCTAGTTATCCAATTGTCTCCATCTTAGTGTCTCTTAGTATTAGAATTATTCCCAGATCACTTATGTTACCTCAGACACTCTTTTGTGTTTCCCCTGTAGATCCTTGTAGTTTCCTTTCTCCCACCCTTCAGCTGGCTCCTGCTCCAACTACTCACACCTTTAATAAGTTATCTAATTAAGCCAGCTCCTTTGTGTCCACTTTCAACTTCACAGTATTTAACCTTCTCATTTTCACCCACAACTCGCCGGATCCTCGTCTTATGTCACCGTTTCTCAGCAGTGCTACCAGTGTTTGAGCTTTGTGCCATTACTCATCTGTGCTGCCTGGACTTTGTATGTTCTAGTTATTCATTAAATCTATAAAATCAGTACATTTCAAATCAACTTCTGCCTCCCCCTTTCTGCAGCTGTGTCCACACCTCAACCACCAATCATGACAGATTTTAAGACAATAATTAACATTAAAATGTTCACTTCAAGGATTAAGAACTGGATAAAGATGAACAAGAACAGTACTCACTTTTAAATATTGTTTTGATTCAGTAGTTTCAAATGCACTGTTTTATATTTAGTTTTGGTTATTTTATTGTATTTACTGTTGATGTTAACTTCTTATTTAAATCGAAAGGTCCTTCTAGGTACGAATGTTGTAAATGAGCTATGGCTATACATGTTTCTTGTGTCTTTCCTTATCAAATAAACAATACAATTAATATAAAAACCTTTGCAGACATTGCTGGTTGAATATTAAAAAATTATATGCTAACAGGTAGAATATGCACTAGTATGTTATAACAATGTTATAACAACTATTATTACTTTTAATAACAGTGTCTAAAATGGTGCGGGTTCAGCCCTACAGGGCAAGTCGAAAAGAAGCAAGAAAGAGAGAGAGCTTCTGTTTCTATGCCCTCTCCCCATCCCCGGGAATTATTTTCTGAAATCTTCCTGTTTATTACCCACTTCCACTTAAAAAAATGAAATGTAAAAGGGACTTACCTGAATTGTACTGTTGTCTAAAGTGAAGTAGAAAGCCCACATCGAAAGTAACAAAAAATGACAGAAACACGACAAGCATGGCCCAAGTTGGAATTTCTATGAAAAAGAGACAAAGATCAATTTGAGATTTCACTTGCATGTCCAGTAGAGACCTCTTATATTTTGTAAAGAGTTTAATGGTTTGAATAATTATCCTTATGTCAATTTCCTTTAATAATTGCCTTTGAAAATTGGTAAATTATTTAGTATTTATCTTCTTTATATCAGTTAGTGAAAACTTTGTCTTTTGAGGTTTTGTATGTCTCCATCAAGTACCTTGAAAATGATTGCTAGGTGCAAATAATAATATATTTAGAACTAAAGAGATTATAATGCAAGATTGTATCCAACTACTGACATTTCAAGAACTAAATTTAATTATATAACAAAGCTGGTTGACAACGCGTCATGAGACAGTTTTTTCTATAAAAATGATCTCATTTTTTCTTCAGAGATAGTCAGTTTAATCCAGTTATATAATTAGGAAATGACAAGATAAGGTCAGATAATATACGTTTCACTATATGTACATACAATGTAAATGTCTCTCCAGGATGTAGCAAAAGAGCTCCAGAGAGAAATAAAAGTTAAAATTGACAAAATACAAAGCCAAAAATAATTGAGTTAATTACAAATTGTCCAAAATACACTCATACATATACACACAGTCACATTGAAGAAAATTATTAAAGGAATTGTTTCCATTCTAATGTTTATTTAAGTCTCCTGCACAACACTGTCTACTGTGGATCTCTGGTCTATCTTGGCCCTGAGATAATCCTCACATATAAACACTGTTCTCCAAAAAGCCCAGCAGAAATTCCACTTCATGTGACAAAACAAGACGTACAACCAGTGACGGGCACACGTCCACTGTTAGTTCAGTTAATTTCTCGCTTTGCACTTCTGCCAACTTTGAAAACATTTAGCACACTTATTTTCCCTTAAATTAATTTTCACATATATACATATATATCTATATAATAGATAATAATCTCTGACACTAACCAAATATATGTACATTTTTGAGTTTGAGAAAAGTTACAATGAAATCTCTAAAACTTGTTCTCACCAAGTTTTCTTGCATATAAGCAAATATAAATAATTTGGGTAATTTTAACTATACTAGCAATGATATTGTTATAAAAAGACTTACCTGATGTAAATTTATGTTGGAAATGAAATAAAAGGCCTCCAGAAACACCAAGAATAACCAGCACAACCAGCACCCCCAGGAGGATTTTGGCCCGAGCTGAAATTTTATCAAAAAAATAATGCCAATTAGATCTAAGCGGCGCATTTTCGTACAGCCCTCAGTTTAACAGTGTGCATAATATATCTCAGTGTTTATGCAAAAACTTAAAAACTTTGTTAAATTCCTTTTATGTCACATAAACAACAAATCTTCTCTCAATGAAATTTACAAAATTAAATTTTGTAAATTAACTGTACATTAATTCTGTACATTAACTGGGTTAGATCAGATTATTTTCTAGTAGATAACATAGAAATTCCTCTTCAGCATCTAACAATTAAAGACCATGCAAATAAATTATGAAATGCATAAACCACACAACCAAAAACACACAGATACATTCTGAGTCACTCATGTCTTGAAAGACTGAAACATTATTTCAGTATTTCCTCTCTTAACAGGTTACAGATAAAGAATGAAATATTTCTAATTGTTTTGTGCAATTCGGCCAATCCAAGCTGGAGTTATGAGTTGGCATACAACTGCTAATCCTGTTAGCTGCACACAGACACAGTGTAGTGATATCAAAATTTTCCAAGACACTGAATTTTTTTGTTTTCTTTCACTGCAAGTCATTCAAAAAGATGAAGCTTGACATATTTTACTGTGTAATGAACCTCTGTAAAATTATATTTTCATTCTGTGAGATGAAAGAAATAATGTACTTTTACACAATATTCTAATGTTCTGAGATACTAGTGTATCTGTGACATCTCTCTATACAGACATCATAGTGAACCTGAAGTCCAATCTTTTGCCACCTACTTTCAGCTTTTTTTAAAAAAGATGTCATGTTTAAGAAAGAGTGACTTAGTGGCTGATGTTTTATTTGTCCTTGGGAGCGCTCAGCTCCACAGCTCCATGGAAACAGGAGGGGGTGCGGAGGGAAGAGCGCTGTGTTTACATATCTTCAAGGAGAGTAGAAATATGCAGCCCTTCCAAGGCCACATGGGGAAAGCCAATTCAGAAACAGAATGTCTGAGGTCGGGATGATTATAAATTTCAATCTTCCCTAAAGTCTCTCCGATACATCTCAGTTCCCAATCATCCAAATTAATTTGGTCATTTTAGCCGAAACTAGCAACTTCTCCAAGATCGATTACATCCCATTAGTGAGTTTCAGAGTCCTTGTCTCTGTCCACACCAACAGTCTGAGTGTTTGCAAGTTCGGCCAAGTCCGTCACAAATGTGCCAATAATCCAGGAATCCACAAGCTCCAAACAGCAGAAATCCTGTTATCATGAATAAGTACAGGGTGAATCTCCTGGGTGTTTCCCCGCAGGACAAGAGGGCTCTCCTGTGCCCAGACTTCTCGTCAAAAATTTCATCAATTGCATTGAGAGATCGGTTGACCAGATCCATAATTTGTAGATCTGGATGATGTGCAAAGAAAGGCCCCAAAAATATAGAAAAAGAGAAAAAGACAGGACAAGAACAGAGCAAGCAGGGCAGGCAAGGCCAGGGAGGGAGCAGGGGAAGAAAGCATCCGCCTTCAGCGAGAGCAAGAGAAAGTTTAAAAAGGCAACCACTTATCATCACCAGAATAATATTCAGAACCATTTAGACACTGTTACTACCTGCATCAAGAAGTGCATTCATGGTGTAACTGACACCAAAACCATCACAGTACGGTCCAACCTAAAACCCTGGTTAACAGAGGAGGTCTGCAGGTTACTAAGAGCTCAGAACTCCTTTTTTAGAGGAGGTGATGAGGCTCGTCTGTTTTTAGGAAGAGCCAACCTGTCCTGTGGAATCAGACCAGCAAGCCTGATACCAAGCCAAAAAGGTATGGCTTGTGAAAAACATTATTATAGTAATCATATTAGAAATAAATGTATATAACAGACTCAGTACCAAAGTATAATTTCCACTTGAGGAAAAGATGAATCTCCTGTGTGGTGTCTTCATGGAGTCTCTCTGTGGTGCCCACCCTCCCAGTGGTCAGTTCCATTTTGCCTCATTCCTCAAGTCTGGCCAAAACCGAGAGCTTTCAGAGCAGGAGAGTCTCATACATACAAATGTATGTGAGATCTAAACACACAAGTCTCAATTCATTGTTTATTTACACAGGTATATGCACTCACACTAATCTCACTGCACACCCAGATTGGTCACTGGGAAATGAAGCAGAACTTCATAACTGTGCACTTAAGTTTGTGACACAATGAAGCCATAAAGAGGGAAAGAAACAAAAAAAGCTTCACGATTATTTTACAGCTGGTAAAAGAAATGCAGCGAAGCACCATTTTACATGAGCTACTGAAGCAATACCAAAGTACTTTGAACAAATGAAAATACAGCACAGAGCATTTATGCTTTGGGCATCCAAAGGGCTAATAACAGCACCGTATAGCCTAGAGAGCTGCCAACCAGCACCGTCCACTGGTCATCAACGGTGTTGGTGAATTGAAAATGAGCAACACAAGTTTCTGAGTGTGCATCTCTGAGGTGTATATAGTTTGGCATTTATAAAGTAAAAATTTGTAGTGTTAAAAGGGCTG
Organism: Poecilia latipinna; assembly: GCF_001443285.1. Classification (NCBI taxonomy): domain Eukaryota; kingdom Metazoa; phylum Chordata; class Actinopteri; order Cyprinodontiformes; family Poeciliidae; genus Poecilia; species Poecilia latipinna. The sequence goes on from NW_015115098.1 coordinate 72,552, forward strand.
TGAATATTTTTGCAAGATGCCAAATCCCACATGAATCTGAAAAATGTTGATTAAAGAAAGTCTGCCATAGTTTCTTTTCAATCTGTTATTTTCACAACACAAGATAGATGAAGAGATGGGTTGATGAAATACAGCAGTAATATCGTTATAAAACTGTACATTATTCTCATTAACCCATAAAGTTATATTGGGGTTAATGTGGTTTCAGTTTCTGACCATAGAATTAAATGAAATACTCAGCATGATGGGGATCTAATCCATATCATATTCATAGTCAGCATTGTAAACTGACAGCTATGAGCTGTAGCATCAGCTAGTAGCTCATTGTCTGTAATTGTCCATCTTTCAAAGTTAGACTCCCAAAACCCCCAGCATGTTAGAAATAGATGTGGTTATGAAATAGACTTACCAGACACAAATTTATGTCGGAAATTATATAAAAGGCCTCCAGAAACAGCACAAACCAGTAAACCCAGCAGAACCAGGAGGACTGTGACCCAAGTTGGAATTTCTATGGGAAAGAAAATGAGTTAGATGGCTGGCCAGAACCTCCACTGATATTTTTCTGAGAAGTTCAATAATTTACATAATTGTCTTTATTGTGTTTTTCAGAATTAGAATATAATTGTCTTTGACTATTGGTGAAAAATATGTAGTTCTGTTCTTAACGTCAATGAGCAAAAACGTTGTTCTTTGTGTTCTGTTGTTGTTTGTCTCTTTCATAAAGTTCCTTAAATGTTCAATGGAAAAAAATAAAGAACATATTTATTATGTGTGTAGTTAGATTATATATAATTGATTTACAACAAATTTGACTCAAAGTAATTATCCACCAAATATCTCATTATTATACAGAAAAGTAATACAAGGTACTCTCTTGTTTATTGCCTATGCATAGCAAGAAAATATCATGCAAATGAATCCTAAAATGCACAAAGAACTTAGCCATAAAAATAATTTTTGTACATAATCCCAAGCATGCATTTACACCCACACACAGAGCCTTTCATGTCTAAAATAAACACAAATATGCAAATACTCTCCACATTCCCAAAACATTGATTTAAGGATCTTATTTTTACTCGTTGGACTCTTCACTTATTGTTCTCTACGTATAAAATAAGACAGGAAATGATGCATCTGTTAAAATCTCTGAGCAAGATAACAGGATTATCTGCTGAGCAATGTAGCTTTTTATTCCTCATAATCTGCATCTTATCCTTTTTGGATGACATTTTTGAACAGTTATGTTTGGTAACGGGATCATTTCAGGAAACCTGAGAAGCTTTGGTGGAGTTTTGATTTTCTGCTAAAGGTTAGTAGGAACTCCTAAGGTTGAGCAGGACATGCCGGCGTTCTACGCAGTTCTGCTTTTGTGCAACTTTACAGTGCACATACTAGATTCCAGAGCATCCTGGAAAACGTCATAAACATGTTTACCATCACATGAGAACTGTAATAAACAGCTGGATGATCATAAGAATATTACAAGTACACGTCAACAAACAGACGCTGGATGTAGGGGGTTCAGCACGTGAAACAGATTAATGCCAATTACATACATTTAATCATAGCAGCAAAGCAAGATAGTAAAGTTCAGTTTAATATTCAGATTGCTACATTGCTGTGAAATGTTCACGCTTAGATTGCCTCATTATGCGCCTTAATTTTAGCAATTTAAGAAAGCTTTGGCTTCAACACGTAACGTTTTATGAACTTTGATGCTCTGAAAGCTTTGGTGGAGCCAGCTGCACGTAGTCAGAAAAAACCAAAAGCAAACCATCATCATCCTCCTCCTCCTTCTTCCTGTCATCTTCTTTGTCGTTTTCACCATTAGTAACAGTAGCAGCTGTTGATCATGTGAGTCATGATGGGAAAACAGTGATTCCATTGCAGTTTTGTGACTATTTCAATGCGGCCGAATGACCCCTTCATTCTAGCGTAAAAATGTTTAATTGAAAAACTGTTTTGCAAAATTGGTGGTGTTTTTTTGGACTTCCAATTTGCCCAATTTCATGGTTAATGGAAACAGCTATTGACATGCTGAGGCTCCCTGTCCTGCGCCGTTACTAGCCACTGAGATTTCTACCTTTTAATTATTCTATTCAGTTTTGGCATTTCAACTTGTGTGTCTTGTTCAGTGGTGGTCAGGTTTCGGCTTTCCTTACCTTCATCACGTCTCTGAGCTTTGAACATTTCATACTTCTGGGCGCTCCAGGCAGGTTGCAGTTCTGGAATAAGACAACAATGAAAGGTAATGGGTTCCTGGTAGCTTCACTTTGATTCTTCTCTAATATTTGGCAGTTAATTTACATCTTTTTTTCTCAACACGTTTCTTGGGACCCTGTTGACTATTTGCAGCAAAACGTTTGATGGTTCTGTGATCACACTCTGACATCTTAACAATTTGAAGAGGGCAGCATCTCTGAAAACCTTTTTGCAGTTTTGGACTTTTCAGAGTCTCTTAAAGATTTTTTTTGGCTCATTTTGCCTGAGGCAAAGAAGCTGCCTAATAATTATGCAGACCTTGATATATTATAGGCTGTTGATCTCCTTAGGCTGCACCCTCCCTGATTAAACAAAGTCACATCAGCTGATATGTTTATATTAAATAAGTATTGAAGTTTATACAGCTTGGAGTTGGAAAATATGTATGAAAATGATGATATGGTCAAAACTAAAACTTGTCTAATATTTGTGCACAGAGTGCATTTGTCTGCATAATGCAATTATTATCAAGGCAGTTATTATTTTGGTTATTCTGAGAATTACATTATTCAAGATACACTGAAAGGAACTGGCACCAATTTGTCTTGTTGACAGTAAAGTTCTACTTTTTGAAGTGTTGCTGAGCAGGTAAAGGTACCAAGTAATAACTTTTCCGCCAATAAAATGTCACTAATAAGAAATTGTATAAGTATGGAAGCAATTTCATTTAGTATTTCACATAAAAAGCCATACATTAAATATAGAAATTTTAAATAAAACAAAGTAAAAAAGAACAAAATGCAGCAGAGCTGAAAACGTCTCATTCTTCTGCTTTAATAAAAAACAAAATGTACAGTTTTCTAACTTTTGTGAAAAGAGTGGGTCCTATTTAGCTGGTCTATTTATTGTTTATTCCCAGAATAATGAATGTATGTGTCTTTCTAAACTCTTGAGGGTGTTAGGGATTGGGAGTTCCTATGTGATTGCTTGGATGTTTAGGTTTGGATTTTTCTTCTACCTTCTTGCTGTCTACAGTTATTTTTGTTCATTATTGTCTATAAGGTTTTTCCATATTAGTTAATTTCTTTGTGGTTAGTTTCTTAGTTTATTCTTGTCTTTCTTCTTTGTGCATTTAGATTTAGTTTCTGTAGATCAGTGTTAATTTTCTCTTCCTGGTTTAGTTTATGGCTTCACTTGGTTAATTATTCATCTTCCCTGCTTGTTTGGTTTATTTCAATGCTCTT
>NW_015115098.1:78972-79650 GCF_001443285.1 Poecilia latipinna
AGAATAATGAAGGGGTGTGTCTCTTTAAGCTCTTGAGGGTGTTGATTATTGGGAGTTTCTATTTGATCGGTTGGATGTTTAGGTTTGGATTTTTATTTGGGTTTTGATGATTTAGTCATTTAATTATGCTTCTATGTTCTTGCTGTCTACAGTTATTTGTGTTCATTATTGTCTTTAAGGTTTTTCCATATTAATTCCTTTGTGGTTAGTTTCTTAGTTTATTCTTGTCTTTTGGTCTTTGTGTATTTAGATTTAGTTTCTGTGGATCAGTGTTAATTTTATCTTCTTGGTTTAGTTTATGGCTTCACTTGGTTAATTATTCATCTTCCCTGCTTGTTTGGTTTATTTCAATGCTCTTAATAATCCCCTGATTAAATCACCTGCATTTAATGTTATTCTCTTTTCTCCCCTCAGGATATAAACTATCTGTTTTTATTGTTCTTGTCTGATTCCTCTTATTTCTCTGCCTGAGCTCCATGTCTTTTTCTCCTTGTGTTCTACAAGTTTTCGGGTTTTTCATTAAACATTCATCATGTTCTTGTCTGCATTTGATCCAACTCTCAACATACCAAACAGCTGCGGTTTATGAGGTTGTAACTGGACCAAAGTTCAGAGAAGAGTTTGTGAGCAACACGGTGAGTGAAAGGGTTTTTAATGACAACACAGAACAAAAACTTC
>NW_015115098.1:82765-87776 GCF_001443285.1 Poecilia latipinna
TCAGAGAAGAGTTTGTGAGCAGCACGGTGAGTGAAAGGGCTTTTAATGACAACAAAGAACAAAAACTTCAGTTTAGAGAATGAGAAATCAAACTAGCGGCCCAACCTGCACATCCTGTCTTTATCCTTTTTTTTCCTCTAAACCTGCAGTAATAATGGCTGGCAAAAAAAACATGGATTGAAGTGAATCGCCATCTGCTGGTGACTTTGCCTCCAGCATGAGACGTAGGGTTGCCACCTTTCAGAAATTAAAATAAGGGAGATCCACCACGGCCGTGTCGCTCTGCTCTCATGGGCTAGGATGGCCGCTGCAGTGGTGGACATTATTTAATGGCAGTTTGTTGTTGAAAAAAGTGATTCATAGAGCAATAGTGAGAGCACCAAATTTGCATTCCAATCAGAGTAATATAATTTTTACCTAAGTAGAAATAGAAAGGAACTGTCCAATAAATTATTTAAGCTTTAATTAGGCAAAGGTAAAAAGTATTTGGTATAAAGTCTACTGAAGAACCGAGTAACTGATCAGAAAACCTGATTTAGGATTCAAAATTTGTCCTCAGTCACCCAAAAATATAGTTATGTGCAAATATGTGCATGTTATAAGGAGGCTGGTTCTGAACCAAATTCACTATGGAGGCCAGAGTAGTCTGTGTTTTTTTCAAGTTAACACTTAAAAGATTGAAACAAAAAATGTATATATTAAATAAGCCAAAGAGTCAGTTGCGTCTCCAGAGATTCAGGTTGCAGATTTTTGGCAGATGGAAAGTGTGATTCTCTCCTGATACAGTAACTAAACATGTAAAATTGTGAATGTTTAAAACCCCCCACCATTGAATATTAACAAAATACATTTATTTAGTATAATTTTTTCAGTTCTCCTGTCTAGAACTGCCCCTCTGCCTGTGTCTGGTGCATTTTTGGTTAGCATGTTTTTTCTTCATTGATAGGAAGTCAGCTTATCCAAACTGATAAACCAAAATAACAGTGAAATATACACTGTACAACACACAGAAAGCCCTGACAAACATTTTTTATGTAGGAGATATTTACTGTTAATCTATTTGTTCTTTAAATTGATATAAATTTGGCTGACGCCGTTATAAAATAAAATCCCATCCAAACTCAACATCCTACAGTCAATCATAATAGTTTACTAAAAGCACAATAAAAACTGAATCAATAATAAAATGTTCTGGACTATATCGGTCTCAGAAGATGATTGAGGGATGAAGAGACACTGATGTCTGGTTCTAACGGGTCTGCAGTTGCTCTCCTGATTCTCTCTGATCACACAGGAAACCATGATGGACACCTTTTTCTAAATGCCTGTTTACATTCTCACTGACATTGTTCCCTCTCATTTAAGTAGTTCTTGCTTCTAAGGGCATGGCGGAGTATCGGATCGAGGACATTTTAAAAAGATGGCGGCTCACTATGGCTGCGTATTGTCCGTCTCTAGGCAACGGTCAGTGCTGCGTTGTGGGGGTCCTGTAGCTCCCTTAATATGACCTTAATATTTCCTATATTTTATTTTTGTCATTAATGTTACACTTAGTATTTATGTGTGTGATAGGCGTGTCTATTGGGCACTTTTATAAACACGGAACAAATTGCAATAGCAACGTTTAACAGCCAAATACGAGACGGATGGCAACCTTACTGAGAATCCATCCAGCCGAATGGAAAGTAAAACCAGCTGCTGCAGACAGTGGAGTTTGATTAAAACTGTGTTAACTGAGTGTCAAAACTCGTCTCTGGGAAAAGTGTTCAAAACACACAGGACTGGCCACTTCGGCCGTACTTCTATTTGTTACAGTATAAGTATTTGTTCTTGAGGATTCAAAAGGGCCTGGAAATGAATTAACGGAGTGTGATGAGACAAAGGGAAGCTCAGCTAAATTAAGCTGGGAAAAAAGGAGATCTTACCGAAAAGGACAAACAGAAGAACAGCGAACAGATCCATCATCCTGTACTTCCAAACACCGAATCATTACAAGATGATGTCTTATTAACTAACTAACAATTTCACAAAATAAACCAAAAGCCAATTTTATCCTGCAGTCAATGTAATGTCACCCGACGAAAAGACAATAGCTCTGGTTGAATACTTAAAGTGAGTTAATTTCACTTTCACATGGAAAAAAAACTCATGGAAGGCTGGGTCAGAATTTTGACTTTCAAAGTAAAAGTTTGTTTAAAAATAACTGAAGTGATGTGAGATTTTACAAGAAGAAATGCTCATTATGATCGGCCTAACACATTTACTTATTTATAATTTTACTTTCAGTGGCTTGTGAACACATCTAGGTATATTTTAGACATAGACTTTAGACGTATATTTTATATTTTAGATTAAATTCTTGTTTTACTGGTTGACAAAGGATATTGGGAAAAAATGTAAATGAGAAGAAACTGATGTAAGTGAGGTGGCAGCATATTAATCAAACGAGTTAAAACTTCTGGACAGCTTTATTAAAATTATTAGATGCACCAAAAATGCTGAATTAATGTGTTTTTTATACAGACAGAGAAACAGTTCATGTTCTCCTGCATTTACAGATTAGTAAAGATTTGACCTAAGATTGAGAATTTGAATTTAGAGGAGAGTTTTCTGTAGCCTGGGATGTTTGATTGTTGTGAGAAGTTTAAAGTGGCGTCCAAACTTTTTGCACTCGGGACCAAAATTAGCAACTTCAAAGTGCTAAAGGGGGGATATATTTTCCCCAGTTGAAAAATGCTAAATAATTTTAATAAATGAAAACTGATAAATTCATAAAATATTTTACTGAAGCAAAACAAACAAAAATAAATTATTGTTAATCTTAAAAATGGATTCTCACTTCTTGGGTTGAATATTTTCGATTTAATTGGTTTAGAAAAGGAACAAAAATAAAACTTTCATTCATTTTTGCCCAATTTAATGTGTGTCAAAGCTCATTTCAGAGTAAAATATTATTTGTAGCCTCTTCTGATATTAAACTCAACAAGATTCAACAAGATATTAAATTCATCCAAATTACAAAAAGTGTCCATCTGCATCAACTCCATTTGCCACATTTGTGTCATTCTTGAAATGTAGTCAAGGGCCACACAGTTATTCCATGAGAGCCTCACTGGTTTAGTGTCAGCTTCACACACTGCAGCTGAAGCTAACACTGATGCTGCTTTAAGAAAAAACATCTGATCTTGTACAAAACCAAATAAAAAGTGACAGATGTGATTCCCTCAGATAAAAACTTTAATATTTGCTGATATTTTTCTGTTGGCCATTTTCTTGTTTGAATTTTCTGTCTTCGTCCCAAATCGTCCTTAGAGACGTTGTGCAGCGTCTTCATGTCTCGTCCTTCCAGGACTTCATGAACAGTGGAGTTAATATTTTTATCTGTTGATAAACAGAGAATAAAACGGATTAGAGGATAAATCTAAGAAAATAACTTATAATTCACATTCAGCAAATAATCAGACTGATCACTTCATCCATCCATCATGTAACAAGTTCATCCTCACAGGGTCCTGGGGGTGTTGGTGCCTCTCTCTCCAGTGATTTTTGGGCGAGACGGGATCACTTGGACAGGTCACCATCACAGGACAACACAGAGACACAAGCTCACATCTAAGGACGATTTAGAGAAACTGTGGGAGGAAGTCGGAGTACCCAGAGAGAAACCAGGCATGAACAGGGAGAACATGGAGGCTCCATGCAGAAAGACCCCAGACTGGGATTCAAACCCAGAACCTTCTTGCTGCAAGGCTGAGATGTCTGGATAAGTTTCCAGATCAGTGATGATCCAGAATCAAAGCTCCACAGACCGATCATAGAAAGAAGAGAAAAAATAATAAAAACGAACAGAGAGACTTTTCTGTGACCCGTTATATTTCAACATTGATTCATTCATATTTTGCTGGTTTCTTAAACTGTGGTGCAGAACAAATTAGATGAAAAATGTTGAAATTTTGCTTAGATGTGAGAATATGAAAGAATGTTGGTAAATACAACAATATATTTATATCTCTGTATAACAGAGATTATGATGGAAACAAAAGACATTTTAATACAATTTTTACACATCAAAGATGGACCTTTTAATGTTTAAAGGTTCTCTCACAGCTGAGGGACGAATCACTGACTGTTTTGATTCCCACTTAAAGATTTCTGTTCCTTCATCATAAAGACAAGAAGACATTAAATTATAAATATACATTAGGTGTGTGATTTTAGTTTGAGGAGAACTTGACATTTTTAAGCTTTATAAAGAAAAGAGTTTTTGTGGGGCAATTTTTTTTTGTGGCATCAAAATTCCTTCATTCTTATCTTCACCAAGAAGTTGATCAGGAATCAACTGACACTGATCTAGCAAGTTTACTGAGATAAACCCTGATGGTTCAGACAAAATGATGCAACTTGACTCAAACATCAGATCCTTCAGCTTAGAGTTCATCCTCAGGTTCATCTGAAGCTTTTCTGTCCTGAAAACTTCCCATCATGCTGCAGGTTTTAATCAGAGCAGATTCCTTCCTGTCAGTCGACCGTTTCACAAACATCCTTCACAGCTGAGAGACTCAGATTCTGGTTCCACATTCAGCCTCAGAGATTCACACAGAAACGACACGTTTGATTCCCAGAGAGCAGATCAGAGTCTGAGATCAGGAGGAAACAATCAGGTGATGAAGCTGCTGGTTGATACATGATGTCTGACTGTAAACAGCTTCAGCTGCTGATCTCACTCTGATCAGTGACCAGCTCTGATCTGGTTCTGGTCATCAGCTCAGATTCTGATACAAACAGCCAGATGAGACACATTAATGTGATGAAACACATTTAAAGAGCCTCCAGGTGATAATTGTCCATCATGTGAGACTGAATCTCATCTCAGCTCTGAACAGGCTGCAGCAGTTCAGTCTGACTGATGATCCTTCATCTCCATTTCTCTGCAGCAGCCAGAAGAAAACAGGAAAACTGAAACAGACTCTTCATTTCATCACCAACATCAGGAGAACATGCAGCAGAAAGG
>NW_015115098.1:90762-93336 GCF_001443285.1 Poecilia latipinna
TTTAAAGAGCCTCCAGGTGATAATTGTCCATCATGTGAGACTGAATCTCATCTCAGCTCTGAACAGGCTGCAGCAGTTCAGTCTGACTGATGATCCTTCATCTCCATTTCTCTGCAGCAGCCAGAAGAAAACAGGAAAACTGAAACAGACTCTTCATTTCATCACCAACATCAGGAGAACATGCAGCAGAAAGGCCATCAGACTGACCTTTGACCTGGAAACTCAGATAATCTGCAGCTTGTTTTCAGACATTAAGAAGATGAAGGTGAAGCAGCTCTGACTCTGCCCACCTCAGAGGTCGGAGGTCAAAGCAGCTAAAGGTGAAAGTTAGTGAGCAGGTCTAACCTGATGCAGCAGCAGAGGAACCTGATGAAGCAGCAGCAGGAGAACTTCAGTCCTCTGATCAGATCCTGTTCTTCACTCCAACAAGCCGTTCATTCAGCAGCAGGACTCCTCCTCTTCCTCACTTTCTTCCTCCTGCTGCTCCTCTCAGATCTCCTCTGTCTGTCACAGGAGGAAGAGGAGGAGCTCAGATCATGATGAAGGTCTCTGTTCAGACTCAACTTCTAGCGGCTCTGACGTCATTAAATGTGGCGCAACTTAAACCAAACCATCTCCATCTTTTCTGGTTTCAGTGCGCCATCTAGTGATTAAATGTGTTACTGCAGCTGCTGCCTGCAGGAAATGTTGAGTGGAATAAGAATTAAAAATAAATCAATGTTTTCATCTGTGGTTTATGTATTTTTATCTCTATTTTATCTGAAATAATGTTAATGACCAAACATTACACACTAATTAAACCCATAAGAAAACTAGTTATTCAAAAATATTACTTGGAGATTTTAATAAATGTGCAACTATATAAAAATAGGACATGAACAATAAACCACCTGAAACTTCTTCAGATGGTTTATTAATTAATTGAAGCTAAAACTTAAGAGCAAATATTAGTTTTCTAAAGCTTTCATTGTGTAAAAATCACAATAAAACAATTAAACTTACAGGATTTTTTAATATTAACACCTACATTATGGTGCTTAACGTTCAGGTCTAAATTAATCCTGCAATCAAAAATCAAATGACTCAAAATAAAGAATCAGAACCAGAACAAACAGAAGGGAGGAAGGAGAACCAGGTTAAATCAAATTAACTTTTATTTTTAATTCAGTTTACAAACTGAAGTCTGTAGAACTGATTTATTGGTTTCTGGTACAAAACAACAAAAAAATTGAACATGGAAAAAGTTATTCAATCACAAACACAAAATAAAACACAAGAAAGCTATACACATTGTCTGATTAAGAACAAAAATCTCATGACCAACATCTGAACCAAGCTGGACGTTTCCTCTGAGGCTCCACCATCTCTGGGTTTCTCCCCAGCTCTACGGCTCCTTTCAGAATCGCTTCCTGGGGTCTAAGAGGACACAGGACTTTATACTGACGTCCAAACTGATCAGTGATGTGCTGACGTAGAATCTGGCTCTCAGCCAATCCTCCCACTAACACACTAAAACCAATGTTGAGATTTTGGTTTAATATTTCTCTGAGTGTCTCTGTGATTATCTGCAGACTAAAATCATAGAAAGATCTCAGTTTCTCTCTGGAGATCCTGATAGATCCATCATCCCAGGAAGCTCCTTCCACTGAATCAAAGAAAGTTTCAATCTGTTTCTGTTTCTGAGCCACTATGACCAGGTTACCCGGGCAACGGATCTGAACATCTTCATCCAGACAAGTAAAATCATACATGATTTTCTGAACCTCATTGGGGAAGTTTTTCTCGTATTCCTTCCAGATTCCAACAGAGAAAATTTTCTCCAGGAACTGTTTGAATTCATTGTCCACGTATTTTTCTCCCCGCCATATTTCAAAGGTCTCATGCACCTTCATGTCTCCTCCTTCCAGGACTTCATGAACAGTGAAGTGACTATGTCTATCTGTTGACAAACAGGAAGAGAATAAAATATATTAATGGAAAAATCTCAGGAAACAACTTATCACACATTTTAACTCACATTCTACAAACATTAATCAAAGAGATTAATTCATCCATCATTTATCCAATTGTCCCCACAGAGTTGTGGGGGACAAACAGAGACCAGTTAACCCAACAGTCATGTTTCTGGACTGTGGGAGGAAGTCGGAGTACCCAGAGAGAAACCAGGCATGAACAGGGAGAACATGGAGACTCCATGCAGAAAGACCCCAGACTGGGATTCAAACCCAGAACCTTCTTGCTGCAAGGCAGCAGAGAAACCAGCTGATCCACCGGGCAACACAACATCACTTCAACATGTTTACTGTGGATAAAAATGTTTTTAAAACTCGTCTTTAAACCTTTAATAACGGTGAGTAACTTTTACCTCCACAGTCGACAACAAGGTACCGTTTCCCGTCTCTTTGGGTCTCCAGCAGGACTTTGGTTTCTTCTGGTTCCACAGTAAACTGTACGACCTCCTGACCTCCTGCTGGATCTGTAGAAACACAGAAACCTCACTGAGCTGCTCTATGAACAATGATCAATGTTTTTACAGGGAGATTCAGGTTTTTAGTTCATTTATCTTCCGTCTCT
>NW_015115099.1:0-5099 GCF_001443285.1 Poecilia latipinna
TATATATATATATATATATATATTCTTAGTTGTAAAAGCCAAGGATAATATGTTCTCAATGTAAACCGACAGACATCTCTGCCTCAGCCCCCATCCTTTAAAATGTAGGTATAAAACAATCCATTTTCGCATTGTGCTGCTTTCAATTGTTTATCGGAAGTGAAAATAGGCGTACAAGTTCATTTCCTGTCGCGAGATGGAATTTACTTTTACTCAACAACAATCATTGGTGGGTTTTTTTTAATAAGCTGTGTTGTGCGAGGAAAATATTGCAACAACCACATAATATTAACTTGAATGAAAAGGAAAGTAATAATCTGATATCCACCAGGGGGAGCTATTGCACCACCTAACTCGCGCCCTCCTGGGTCACCGCTGAGGTTTAGCTCTTACCATCTGGTGATCCGGGCTGTTTCTGGTGTCAATAGTGTCGTACAGAGAGCAGGGCTTATCAGAGGGACCCTGCAGGTTTGCATTCGTATGTATTAAGGAGAAAAAAAAACTCAGGAAACAATAAATCACTGTAAACATTTGCTCATTGTAAGGCTTGTGTGTACTTACAACTGCAGATGAAAAATCTGAGATATCGGCATAAATTGAGTTCGTTTGAATCGCTGCCTGCGTAAAGAAAACAAAATTACAGAAATGACTGTGGCTGGTAAAAAGCCACAATAATGAAGTAAGAGAGAGAGAAAAAATTGCACATTAAAGAGTTTCTTATCACACCATCTTTTTTTTGCAGAGACATACTAGGAGTGGGACAAAAAAAGAAAAGATGATCTATCTCCAAGTTGCAAAGGTTTCCATACATATGTAGCAGGAAATCTGCCAACACAGAAACATGCAACTCCCGAGTCTTAATATTCAGCCACAAAGGACAAGGAGAATAAATTCAGATCGTCACAGAACACAAATTTTCCATGTTCCAATTCCCAAATTATTATGCAACTTCAGCTTCAAAAGCAGACAGGAGTTAATATTTTAAGAAAACCTTCTTAATGATAAGATATTGTATTGAAAAATCAATACAAAAAACAATGCACTACGAGGAAAGAATAAAAAAAACATTGAAGAAACAACACCTCCTTTTCCAAGGAGGTATGCAAATATCCCGTTCTAAGGAACCGAATCGTAATTCTTTGTCAAAGTCACAACTACAGAAAACCGGGAGGTCGATCACCATCCATGGCAGTAAACATGAGGGGCAGACCAGGTCACGTACCGTGGCGGGAGACCCCGAGAAGCAGCGCGGCCGTGTACGCGAGAAGGCAGCTCAGGCAGCGAAAGCGACCACCAGCCATCTCTGTGGGGAGCGGAGCAGTGTCTGTTTCCTCTTCTGCTCGCTGCAGTCAGCAAAGTTAGAAAAAAAAAAAAAACTGAGGGAGGGAGGGAGGGGTGGAGGAAGCTTCTGTGAATGTAGAGCATGAAGCAGGTTGAGTATACAGAGAAATATCTGCAAACACTTTAAGGTTAAAAAAGATCATTTCTTTCAATACAGTTTTTGTGTTTATTATTTTGTTCACTATATCACCATGCAAATTTTTGAATTTAATAACCACGGTCAGTTCGTCTACTGAGGAAGAAAAACAACAAAGGAAGAAAAACGACAAACAAAACCAACCATCCACTGCAATAAATGCTAATGAGCCGTTGACATCGCTCTGGAGGAAACGTCTCAATCAGATCCCATCACCTCCCAGACCTTCATTTTGTTTTAATTATTATTTGAAGGTAGACTTGCTGGTCGACCTGCATAGGTTATGCAGACCCAAAGGTCACAAACTGATGGGCGGACATTCTCCTTCCTGTTTTTTTTTTTTTTTTAACACCATGAGTGATAGTACAGTGTAGCAAAGAATGCAGCCACAGACCATCACACCACATGTTGGACTTTCTGTACAGTGTTTTTTTTTTTTTTTTTACAACAGATATAATATTACACACAGCTTGTAAAAAGTTCCACTTTTGTCCCATCAGTTCACAAGATGATTTTTGGACTAATGGGCTTCAGGTCCTGTTTGGGTGAACGATGAGTTTCAACCTTTGTAACTCTCAGATGAAGATCTGAGTTCTGACCCAGTTTCTATCCTTCTGCTGAATCATGATCACTGAACTTATCTGAGGTCTGCAGGGCTTCAGATGTTTTTTTTTTTTTTTTTTTTCTGAATTATTTTGCGACCTCTTGCGTGAGTCTTCTTTGCACTCTTGGAGTGATTGTCAGCCACTCCCGAGAAAGTTCCTTCCAGGTATTTCCTGTTTGTGGCTAATGGTTCCTCATTGTGGTTTAGTAGCGTCCAGAAGCTTTAGAAAGGGGCGTTCATTTGTTACGATCAGGAAATGGTGCGTCTTTTTCAGACTCTTTAACTTGTTTTATGACCACGAAGAGCCTTAACACTAATTTTAGGGTTTTGAAATCAATCCTGTATGGGATTGTTAAGCAAAGCCAGCATTGATGATATGTGCTGACATAACAGTAACATTTTTTTAAAGGTTTTTTTAAAAAAATGTTTAAAACCATGACATGTTCGCATACACCTCATAAAGTATGTAGTTGCGTCCGTGACCTGCAGACTGATCGTCATGGTTACAGCTCAGTTACCATGGCTTCAGGGTTCTTCCTTGATTCAGACAACCTGTCCTGACTGATGTGTATTTTTTTCCATAATAAAAATAAGTTCCAGCTCCTATAGTGAATGGTTACTATTTTATTTGGAAAATACCAAAATAAAATGTCAGTATTGAACTTACTATTAACACTTATCTGTATTTGTAAAACAACTTTTTCAACCAGAACATCAACTGTTGATATACTTTATAAATATCAAACTGAGAATAAAAAACATTAGCATGTCTACTTTTCTTGTGTTTATGTCCAACCTGCTACTGGAACTACATTTGCTGTCAGAATCATCCCAGATGAAAAATACTAAAATTTAATGTACTGACTATATTTTAGAAATATTAAAATGAACTTTTAGTGTGCCATTTTCAAGCAACCTGTTTTGCACTTAGTAAAATCAAGTTAAAATTAAATACAATGAAATTCCATTTAAAGTGTTATTAACTTTTTTATGCTAAAGTCAGACAACTTTTTGAATTTCTTTGTTGCCCCACTAAATGTTTACAGCGATATTAAACTGGAACAATATAACTTGGATCAAATGATGTTGAAAAATGATAGTATCTTGCAGTGGCCAATCAGACAAAAAAACAATACTTTTAAGAACAAAATCAGTATTTTGGAAAATTAAGACTATGGCGTAAATAATAGTAGTATTGGATCACAGGATGTAAACATCAGCATATCAGGTTAGTTTATGGTTTGAATACTCAAATTTAGTCTCGGTGCTAAAACAAAAATCAACATCAGGCACTGAGCATTTCACTGAGGACAGTCTACAACCAAACATCAAGCTGTTGGATTTTCTCTGCTATCATGGTGAGACAACAGTCCTCTGTGTTTGTCTAAATCCTCTCATTCATGTTTGTATTAAAACTTACACGTGAAAGTGTTTTGAGCTCTGACTTGTTTATTTCACAGAAAATGATTCATCACAGAGATACGGCTTGATTTATGAGTCGACGAACTGGATGGAAGCTCAGAGTTACTGTAGACAGAAACACACAGACCTGATCAGTGGAAAGAAGCAGCTAAAGGCTGGAGAGGTGAACAAGGGGTTAAATTTGACTGCAAATTCAAGGTACATATTTATCTGTCTGTTTAGTGACACCTGGATGTGGTCAGATGGAAACAGTTCCTCCTTCAGACACTGGAATCTGAAGTTTAATAATCAGAAAATCAACAGTGGTCAATGTGCCATGACTGTGTTTGATGATGGAGGCAGATGGAAGAATGAGAACTGTGATGAAAGAAAACCCTTCCTCTGTTATGATGGTAAATTGTTCTTACAAAACTCTAAAAATAAAACATTGAATAAAAATGCCTAAAAGAGAAAAAAATACAATTTAAAACTCAACTTAGGATCAACAAAGATTTCTTTTTGTATTTGTGTAAATACTACTGCTCAAAGGTTTGTAGTAAGATCAAATTTGTCCAAATAAGTAACATAGTCTGATTGTTTTTCTTTAAAACATAAAACAATATAGAACAACAAGAATGTTTAAAAGGAGTTACTCAGGGTGCTTTTCTTGGAGTCTGTGCTTTTCTTGCACAAACTTTCTCTAAAGTAACTCCCCTGATTTTTCTAAACAGCAAATATACAAAATGCAAGATTTGACTTTTTGTTTCTTTGCATTAAAATTGTGACTCTTAAAACCAGGTCCTTCTTTGCTTTTAACATTTTTCCAGAAAGGTAAATTTAGAAATAAACACATTAAAGTCTGATCATGCAGCTAATGCATCCCATAATCTGAAGAGCTCATATTAGGATTTTCTTTTTTTTATGAAAGGATCAATGCAGAGTTTGGGTATGTTGAAATAAAATTGTCAGTAGCGATAAAGATTATAATGGTGTTTTGAAGAATGTTTCCATTGAGCAATGTAAACAGTAAATATCTCAATACGATGTCCCAGCGCCGGCCCAAGCCACCATGGGGCCTTAAGCAAAGTATGGTTTTGGGGCCCTCTAGTTCTGCTAACAATGTGGACTGGCTGCAATCAGCAGTCCGATTATTAAATCATTCACACACCTGCTATAAACTTATTTAATCTCTGGCAGTGCTCTTTACATTATATACATGTATAATATAGGATACATTTATTGGCCAACTGATTTATCAACCAGTTGATTTCTGGGCGCCGATTTCCTTAATTTTGGGGGATTGTGATTTACACGTGAAGCCCATCTTATTCCCTAATCTTATCTTCATCAGCAAAGGTTTATAAATCATCCTCTGTCCTTTCCTGCTCTACAGTGAGAGCTTTGACTGACCCACCAAATCAGGTCTCAACATTTACAGTTAACAATATTCACCCCACTGTTACAACTCAGTGACTTTCTTGCTATATTTAGGGACATTTCAGACAGAAAAAAAAAATCATATCAGCCAAAATCAAAATGGGCAGGCCAGACTTTTTAAAGATTGGTAATTGGCGATTGGCCAGAAAACTGCAATCAGTGCAACCCTACACACATATT
>NW_015115099.1:7603-11423 GCF_001443285.1 Poecilia latipinna
TTCCGCGCACCGCCTGTTGCTGCTAATCAAAGATCGTAGATCCACGTTCTTTGAGCCAATATGGCAAAAATTGGTCGGGACTTTTTCATATCCCGTGAATATTGGTCGGGACATGTCCCTACCGTCCCTACCCAAACCTACGCCCATGGTTTATGGTTTGAATACTCAAATTTAGTCTATATGCTAAAACAAAAATCAACATCAGGCACTGAGCATTTCACTCAGGACGGTCTACAACCAAACATCAAGCTGTTGGATCATTTTAACTCCATGTGAAAGAAGATACCCAGATGTAAGTTCGTCTTTATCATTGTATATTTTGTATTATATTATTAGACAGGGATTTCTGGAAATTCAGTTTATTATTTGATGGGTTTTTTCTTTAGTGTTAATCTCTAAGCAAACTAGATGAACAAAGTAAATATGCAGTGAATTCTGTTTCTTCTTACTGTAACGGGTGAGTTTCTCTAAATAAATATTATTGAGATTTTACCTAAAATAGTACTAGAGATTTTATGAGGGCAGTTTAATGTGCCCTCATAAAATTATTGGGTGAAAACAAGACTTTGGTGATGGTGTACTATGCTTTGAACTGTTTTGTGGATGACTCAAAACAAGTTTATTTTTGTTTTGTCTTTAGCTCAGAATCATCTGATGGTTTGTCAGCTCTAACAGTATCACTATGTTAATGAGGAAAAAAATTGGACTGAAGCTCAGCAGTATTGCAGACAGAAACACACTGACCTGGCCACAGTGACTAACATAAATGACATGAAGAGACTCATTAGTGTCTCACTAGGAGATATAAAGGAAGCGTGGATTGGTCTGTATGATCAAACAAACGCAAGAAAAACATGGCACTGGTCTCTGCCTGGAGTGATGTTCACGAATAGCGAGACAAATTGGGGAAAAATGAACCAATTAATAAGGGAGCTGGTGGCCAAAATTGTGGTATTACATGGTGTGGTGGCGATTGTTTGCCAAGCCAAACATCCAATAAAAGTTCCATCAAGCCACTACTTAGGCACTGGGGTCAAGTTTCTCTACGCAGGCAAAAGAAGGTTCAATGTCCAAACTTGCAGATTCTTCTGGATGGTTTATTTTCCCATTTCAGCAAATGATTACAGAGGTCATACTTTCCTTTGTTCTTTCTGCTATCTCTCTTGCTCTTGACAAAACCATAGGACCCAAACCCAAATGTCTGCTGGTCCTTTACCAGACCCCTATACGTGTAGAAAGTGGACCAACCCACCTTTCTTCCTGTCCTACTTAGAAAATAAGAAAAACAATAAAACAAAAAATAAATAAAATCAACAATTATTAACCTACAAATAATTTCAGTAAATAATACAAAAAAATATCAATTTAAGAATAAACAAACAACTTTGAAATGGATAAAGAAATAAAGAATAAATAGCTCCAACACATGGAAAGTATCTAATCCTTTTCTCAAGTGGGGAGATTTATCCTGTAATGAACAGCATAATTTTCTCTGCTATTATGGTGAGACAATAATCCTCTGTGTTTGTCTAAATCCTCTCATTTATGTTTGTATTAAAACTTACACATGAAAGTGTTTTGAGCTCTGACTTGTTAATTTCACAGAAAATGATTCATCACAGAAATACCACTTGATTTATGAATCAAAGAACTGGACAAAAGCTCAGAGTTACTGCAGAGAGAAACACACAGGTCTGATCAGTGGAAAAAGCAGCTACTGGATGGAGAAGTGAACAAAGAGTTAAATTTAATGACTGCAAATTCAAGGTACATATTTATCGGCCTGTTTAGTGACACCTGGATGTGGTCACATGGAAACAGTTCCTCCTTCAGACACTGGAATCTGAAGTTTAATAATCAGAAAATCAACAGTGGTCAATGTGCCATGACTATGTTTGATGATGGAGGCAGATGGAAGAATGAGAACTGTGATGAAAGAAAACCCTTCCTCTGTTATGATGGTAAGTTGTTCTTACAAAACTCTAAAAATAAAACATTGAATAAAAATGCCTAAAAGAGAAAAAAATACAATTTAAAACTCAACTTAGGATCAACAAAGATTTCTCTTTGTATTTGTGTAAATACTACTGCTCAAAGGTTTGTAGTAAGATCAAATTTGTCCGAATAAGTAACATAGTCTGATTGTTTTTCTTTAAAACATAAAACAATATAAAACAAAACAAAAACAACAGGAATGTTTAAAAGGAGTTACTCAGGGTGCTTTTCTCGGAGTCTGTGCTTTTCTTGCACAAACTTTCTCTAAAGTAACTCCCCTGATTTTTCTTAACAGCAAATATTGTTGGGATTTTTGTTTTCTGTGTTTATTGTTCCCCTCTGTGTTGTCCTGTCTGCTCCCTAATTGTTTCCCAGGTGTGTCTCGTTTCCTAATCACCCTCCCAGTGTATTTAAACCCACCTTTTGTCTTTGTCTCTTGTCGGATCCTCGTCTTTGTCAGCGTTTAATGTCAGTTGTCATCTCACGTCTCTGCTCTCCAGTAGAACTGTTAAGTCCTGGTTAGCATTAGCTCTCGTTTTTCGGTCCTCTGTTTATCAGTTGCTACCGGTAATTAGCTGTGTGCTAATCTCTCTGCCGTGCCGCCTGTGTTGGACTGTGTTTTGAGCTTTCATCATTAAACTAATCATTTCTTCTACAACCTGGGTCCCTGCGTTCTCATCCCCATCATCACCCACAACTCATGACAAATATACAAAATGCAGGATTTGATTTAGTTTTGTTTCTTTACATTAAAATTCATCCATCCATTTCCTTCCACTTATCCGGGGTCGGATCGTGGGGGCAGCAGCTTCAGAAGGGAGGCCCAGACTTCCCTCTCCCCAGCCACTTCTTCCACCTCCTCCGGGGGAACCCCAAGGCGTTCCCAGGCCAGCCGAGAGACATAGTCCCTCCAGCGTGTCCTGGGTCTTCCCCGGGGCCTCTTCCCGGTGGGACGTGCCCAGAACACCTCACCAGGGAGACGTCCAGGAGGCATCCTTACCAGATGCCCGAGCCACCTCAACTGGCTCCTCTCGGCGTGGAGGAGCAGCGGTTCTACTCTGAGTCCCTCCCGGATGACCGAGCTTCTCACCCTATCTCTAAGGGAGACCTCAGCCACCCTGCGGAGGAAACCCATTTTGGCCGCTTGTATCCTTGATCTCGTTCTTTCGGTCATGACCCAAAGCTCATGACCATAGATGAGGGGGGGAACGTAGATCGACCGGTAAATCAAGAGCTTCGCTTTTTGTCTCAGCTCTCTCTTCACCACGACGGACCGGTACAGCGCCCGCTTCACAGCAGACGCTGCCCCAATCCGCCTGTCGATCTCCCGCTCCCTTCTTCCGTCATTCGTGAACAAGATCCCCAGATACTTAAACTCCTCCACTTGAGGCAGGACGACCCCCCTGACCCGGAGAAGGCATTCTACCCTTTTCTGGCTCAAGACCATGGCCTCGGATTTGGAGGCACTGAGCCTCATCCCAGCCGCTTCACACTCGGCCGCGAACCGCTCCAGTGAGAGCCGCAGATCACGTTCCGATGAAGCCAAAAGGACCACATCATCCGCAAAAAGCAGAGATGCGATCCTAAGGCCACCAAAACGGATCCCCTCAACACCTCGGCTGCGCCTAGAAATTCTGTCCATGAAGGTAATGAACAGAATCGGTGACAAAGGGCAGCCTTGGCGGAGTCCAACTCTCACCGGAAACGAGCCCGACTTACTGCCGGCAATGTGGACCAGACTCTGACACCGGTCATAGAGGGACCTTACAGCCCGTATCAAAGGGCCCGGTACCCCATACTCTAGGAGAACCCCCCACAGGGCTCC
>NW_015115099.1:14193-15283 GCF_001443285.1 Poecilia latipinna
TGATTTATCAACCAGTTGATTTCTGGGCGCCGATTTCCTTAATTTTGGGGGATTGTGATTGGCTGATATTTACACGTGAAGCCCATCTTATTCCCTAATCTTATCTTCATCAGCAAAGGTTTATAAATCATCCTCTGTCCTTTCCTGCTCTACAGTGAGAGCTTTGACTGACCCACCAAATCAGGTCTCAACATTTACAGTTAACAATATTCACCCCACTGTTACAACTCAGTGACTTTCTTGCTATATTTAGGGACATTTCAGACAGAAAAAAAAATCATATCAGCCAAAATCAAAATGGGCAGGCCAGACTTTTTAAAGATTGGTAATTGGCGATTGGCCAGAAAACTGCAATCAGTGCAACCCTACACACATATTCATGACATTCTTTGATGAAATTAATTTTTCTTAAACGTAACTCCAATAGCTAAAAATGGAATATATACCGGGTGAGTCTTTCTCCCCTGAGAATGTGGACCAGTATCAGTACTGGCCTGATTCTGAGCATTCAAATGATTTTAACATTTGAAGGCATAATGTTTGCTTTAGTCACAAAATGATTATGCTCAGCAGCAAACAACATATCCCCAACTACAACATAGATCAACTCATCGATGTAGCAGCTATTTAGCCTGAAATAAAAACATTTTGCTAGACCAAGGGTGTCAAACTCCAGTCCTCAAGGGCCTCTGTCCTGCAACTTTTAGATGTGCCTCTGCTGCACCACACCTGAAAAGAATAATTAGGTCATTAGCAAGGCTCAGGAGAACTGATCTACACAGGGAGGAGGTAATTAAACCATTTCATTCCACTGTTTTTTACCTGTGGCACATCTAAACACTGCAGGACAGCAGTGTTTAGATGTGTCAAACCCCAGTTTGACAGGGGTGTCAAACTGGAGTTTGACACCCCTGTGCTAGACAATGTCAAACATTGAGAAGTTTTAATTATTGTTATTAAACGTTATCAAACACGGCGTTTTGAAGCCAAAAAATAAGATAAAACAAACCTTTATCTTGGCTTTTTTCTATTCTTCCCCTTTCTTTTCTTCTTCTTTTTTTTTTTTTTTTTTTAAATTTTTTTTTTTGTT
>NW_015115099.1:19699-23790 GCF_001443285.1 Poecilia latipinna
TCCGTAAATAGCTTGAGCAGAAATGTCAAACAACGGTGTCATCAACGTGTTTCTCTAATCTGCCCCCTTGTAATGCGTAATCTAACGCATTACTATTTACAATCCAATAATCAGATTAAAGTTATGTAGTCAGTAGTGCTCAGGAATGCATCACAATTCTGATCTGGTGAGCTCTTATCCACATCAGCAGCTAAAGGAGTTAAGTTTTTCTTCTTAAACAGGAGTTAAAAAAAAATTTCAGCTAGCTCTAGTCACACCGCCTATTTATGCTGAAACGGGGTTAATAAATTGAGACAAGGAAACTAAAATATCTGTTTGTAGAACTGTTGTTTATGCGGTGATACATGTCAAAGTTCTACTGAGACCCGCTAAGAAATAGAAATTTTGATCTGTTTATGAGGAACCCAGGAAAGAGCTAAAGTATGCAGAATACCGGACCTTGAGGGCTGGTGTAGAAGAAGAGCAGAGCGCACTGCCTTTACAAGACAAGACAAGACAACAAGCTAGCGCTAGCCACTTGCTTTGTTGACCTTTATGACCCTTGCTGTCATAAAGGTTTGGTTCAGGAGAATGAGCCAAGCTTTCATGAACAAACACATCAACAACAGACAAGTCGAGAGCACAGGGAGTGCAGCGTGAGTCACAGAGAGTGGGAGAAACTGTGAAAAGATGATTAAAATAAGCTCACTGTAAAGTAAGATGTTTTGGAATTAACTGGAAAGGTTTCCCGCCGCCCCCAACTCAACTCTACACTTGCGCTTTGTACGTATGAAGATGTCTGCAGCAGACAGATGTGCGGCTGTACAACGACGCATCTTTGACCCAGAAGCAAGAAGAAGTGGAGACTCCTGCACAACCATCAAAGATGCAACAAGTGTTTTATTTTTTTTTAATTGTAAGTCAACAACAAAACACTCCCAATCATGAAATAAACTCTTCCAGAGTCTGCACTAGAGAAATAGACTGAACCTGAAGAGATAATTACAGGCCCCTGCTTGAATCTTTTAGCCTGAACACACTAAGAAAAGAGGAGACAAAGGTAAGTATATGACCATACACTTAAAACTAAAGATTTGCTAAATTTGTTTTAGCTTTACGTAGCAAACCAGCCATTCAATTACACTGTTAGAAATTTCTGTAAATTTACAGCAGAATTCTAGCAGTAACATACTGTTATTGTAAAGTACAGTAGAATACTGTTATTTTATGTATTTTTTTGTTGTTATAATCAAGAATGATGACAGTCAGCAACTACTGTAAAATAATGATGTGATACAGTATTTTGTCTTGGATGGACATTTTTCGTCAATATTTGTAACTTTCACAATCAGCATTCATCCTCCAATTTTAAGCACCAAAAGGGTAAGAAAAATCACTATGGATAATTAAAAGTTTGTTTTTGCATGACAGAAAGTGAATTTAGACCAGAGATTGTGCTGTTATGTCATTTGTCATTGATTTTACTTTGGATAACCACGTCTTGGGTCACAGTCAAGTAGTAAGGAAAGTTAATTTCTTTGTAATATTGAGCTATAATACAAGTATTTTGTGCCTAAGGTCAATCTAATACAAAAACAATACAGGGCCAATTTTTTTTCTCTTTCATCTTTCCTTAGCTGTGAATTCAAGCTGGCGTTAGCTAGGTCTAATGTTGGTAACTGGTGCAAAATCACCGTAGTAAATATTAAAAGTTTTATCAATTTTTGCATATGCATACTGTTTTTCTAATACACACTTATCCATGCTATGCAGGAGCAGCAGATGTTGAAACCAGTCTACGTTTGTCAGTCAGGTGGCAGGCCTTGTCTGATATTGTGGAAGAAGAAAGAATGATCAATATTTATCTGTTTTGCTTATTACTTTTTAACATGTTGGTTTTTTTCTATAATAACATGGTTCTTTAAAAAAAAAAAATTACACATGAAAGAAGACTGGAAGGCACTGTCATTAACATGAGAGTGAAATAATTTTCTATGTTGACCTGAAATTAATTCAGCTATCATGTGTCAAAGTATATAATCTATAAAATGTTTGGGGAAAAATACAACAAAACGTCTCTCTCTGCCCATCATAGAGCAATGACCAAACTGGTGGATGGATGGATGATCAGCGCTGAAGGCCACGTCATCTTTGAGGGGGTCCAGTTATCCTTTGTGACAAGACTTGCAGCAGCGCTTGTCACTTTCCAAAATCAAGATAAGGACTTCGCAGCTTATTCATTGGTAAAATTTCTCCCATGGCTTTGTTTTGAAAACACTGCAGACGGTGATGCACATGTTTCTACCCTGATCAAAATCATGATGGACTTTTACTGTCATTTCAGGGTAGTTGTTTTCATGTTTCTTTGAAATAGTTCTGTTTCCAAATAATTTAAAGTCTAACTGATACGTCCTTAAATTTTTCCATGCTTGAGTGTACCTTCACTTTCATCTGAAAAAGTAAAAGCCACTTTGACTGTTGAATAATAAGTACAAAATCCCATATTTAAATTGTCTTAAACATGTTTGTTACTTTTTTGTCTTTAACAGTACAAAGAGGCCTTGTTATGTGAGATATATATTTTTAACATAGTCATGAAGTGGAGTTTTGTGGTGGCGAGGATGGACACGGCAGGATCCAGGTTATGGTGAAAATGTGAGTTAACGATGAAAGCAAGATGTAGACAAGTCCTGGCAGCACATGTGAGCAAGAAGGCTTGTAGCTGATTCTCTGAAGCCTGGCAATGTGCTCTTATTATTATTGTTCATATAATTGGATATGATTTGTACATAACCGCACCTTTGATTAAAAAATCTGTTGTAAAGAATGTTATCTTAACCTCTATTATGTGATTTAATTTGGTGATCATTACTAGTAAATTAGTTCATTTATGATTACCCTTACATCTGTCTGCTCTGTTAGGACTTCCCCTCAGCCTTCAACACCGTCATCCCACAGACCTTGGTTAAATTACTTATTGTTAATTTACTTGTTTATTTTTCAAATATTTTTGTGTAGTAAATTTCTTAATCTGGGATCTGAGTTGGAATTTTGTACCACAAATGAGCAAGGTGGTATGACGATAACAAATCCTTGAATCCTTGACTATGCATTTTAAAACTGCACCAATTGTAGCACTTTTAGAACTTATATTCTACTGCCAAACTAAGACTGCTCAATATTTCTCTTTTTACAGGAGCTTACTGATGAAATTCATGGACTAGTGAAACTAAATGTGAAAGACATCAAATTTATCACAGTCAGATCACATNTTTTTAGACTTTTTTTTTTGCTTAACTTCTGACTGGAGCTTTGGATATTTGGATGCTCTGCACATTGCATGGTAGCTCATATTACCGGCGAAGTGTGCAGTACCTACCGCGGTCACCAGGGGCCCCCAAGAGCAATTTATTTTTTTTCTTTTTATTAATAAAATTATTATTTCTACATACATTATCAAACATATATTGTTAAAAATAAACCACTTCATAATGAAATTGTGTGTTTTTGATATTATAATGACATAGAAATTATTAGTAAAAAAAAACATCAGCTCCACTCAGGTGGCCCCTTAGTGGTCCTGGGGCCCTAAGCGGCTGCTTAGTTTGCTTATGCCATGGGCCGACCCTGCAATGTTCTATGCATTTTTGCACATTACTCTATACTGCTCATATATTTACCCCATTGAAGATACAAATTAACAAAGAAATTAAATTTAAAAAGTGTCAATTTAACAAGATAATATTAAAACGCAAAAGAGAAAATCTAAAG
The DNA here is from genome assembly GCF_001443285.1 of Poecilia latipinna. Classification (NCBI taxonomy): domain Eukaryota; kingdom Metazoa; phylum Chordata; class Actinopteri; order Cyprinodontiformes; family Poeciliidae; genus Poecilia; species Poecilia latipinna. The sequence goes on from NW_015115099.1 coordinate 23,450, forward strand.
CTTGAGCTCAACATTTCTGGGCTACTTAAGTTCTGTTGTCTTCAACCTTCTTTAAAATGCACTTTTATTATTAATCAAGATTGATTTCCCAAAACATAACAGAAGTCAGAACAAAGAGGTTATTGACATAAACATCTGAAAACTTTCCATTAGGGATTAAATTATGTCAATATTTCATTATTCAAATGCTGCAAGGACGTAGGAACAAGTTTATCATTGGAGGGGACACATATCGGAAACCTGACCTCCGTAAATAGCTTGAGCAGAAATGTCAAACAACGGTGTCATCAACGTGTTTCTCTAATCTGCCCCCTTGTAATGCGTAATCTAACGCATTACTA
>NW_015115099.1:30066-35354 GCF_001443285.1 Poecilia latipinna
TCCTTCCTTCCTTCCTTCCTTCCTTCCTTCCTTCCTTCCTTCCTTCCTCACAGACCCTCACAACACGTTTGGGCCAGCCAGGTCTGACCGGCATCCTCTTCGGGCTGAGCCCGGCCAGGCTCCATGGGTAAAAGCCCGGCCACCAGGCGCTCATCATAGTGCCCCTCCTCCAGGCCTGGCTCCAGAGTGGGGGCCCGGTGACCCACGTCCGGGCGAGGGAACACTAAGTCCAACATTCTTGTCCGTCATAAGGGGCCTTTTGGCTGCGCTTAGTCTGGTTCTTCACCCAGAACCTGTCTGCCTTGGGTGACCCAACCATGGGCATAAAGCCCCAGACAGCATAGCTCCTGGGATCACTGGGACACTTAAACCCCTCCACCACGATAAAGTGGCAGTTCTATTATGTGATATAACTTAATGATCATTACTAGTAAATTAGTTCATTTATGATTACCCTTACATCTGTCTGCTCTGTTTGGACTTCCCCTCAGCCTTCAACACCATCATCCCACAGACCTTGGTTAAATTACTTATTGTTAATTTACTTATTTTTCAAATATTTTTGTGTAGTAAATTTTTTAATCTGGGATCTGAGTTGGAATTTTGTACCACAAATGAGCAAGGTGGTATGACGATAACAAATCCTTGAATCCTTGACTATGCATTTTAAAACTGCACCAATTGTAGCACTTTTAGAACTTATATTCTACTGCCAAACTAAGACTGCTCAATATTTCTCTTTTTACAGGAGCTTACTGATGAAATTCATGGACTAGTGAAACTAAATGTGAAAGACATCAAATTTATCACAGTCAGATCACATGAATATGCTGTTTATGTGTGTGTATTATAGTTCATAGATGCCCCACCCAATTTGTTTTGTTTATTATAATAAGTTCATTTTTCATTGCAGTTTGTTCATTCTTTCAGAACTTAGTTTGTCTGTCTGTCTCCTTCCTTAATCATCTGAATGTCTGCAGGGCCCTTAGCAGACTCCAGTGGGTGGCTACCGAAAATGAAGTCATGCAGGCCTTGCAGTTAAGACTAGGACATGTGATGAGGCATATGACAAATGTCTGCATAACTTAATGAGATAAAGCAATAAGGTAAAGGCTGAGCCTCAATTCCTTCTCAAAGATATAAAATCTCCTATGGAAACATTCTCATCACCATGTTAGTATTTCAAACCGCTTCAGCAAAGTCTGAGGTTCAAAACTTATAAACAATGAAAACATTTTCTGTTCTTTCCTTTTGCACCAAGCAAAATATAAAAGGTTGATATTTCAATTTTGGATCACCAAAGATATACCTGACTTTTTCTTCTTCTTCTTTTTCTTCTTCTTCCAGCAGCGTGGGTGCAATGAGGGCCTTCAGCTGGAGCACAAAGGCTTTGTGTGCAAGTCAGGTATTTAACGCCTGACGGCAAGTCTAATTATAGCAGGGCTATGGAGAACACACTGCAGGAAAAGGAAAAAAAAATCCATCTGTTAATGGGCACTCAAAGTTATTGTAATTTTTTTTTAAGTTTAGTTGGTTGGGAATTTTTTTTACCAAAACCTCTTTGTTGAAGGACAATGTAGAACATTAGCCACAATGCAAACTCGAACAGCTATTTGTATCTGCAATACGCAATTCTTAGTTTCCTGTAACACCTACATATGTACATTATTGAAATCTTAAATATTAACTAGTTTTTGAATAGGAATTGATCAGTGGGATTTTTGGCATCATTGGGATGGCATTTGTCCGACGTTCCTGAAAACAATTCTTGCTTGGACTAAAATGGAATAGAGAAGCATAGGGGACCCTGATACTATTTTTACTATGGACAGTGACAACGCAGAGGAGGAACTTCCTGTTTTGTATTGATGTAGAAAACACTGCAAGGCCATGTAGTGCCAACAGTTCTGGAAAATAAATAAATAAATAAATAAATAAATAAATAAATAAATAAATAAAGTTGAGTTACGGTTCAACTCCTTATATGGACTCAAATTAGTTTTCAAAATTAAAAATACAGAACATCTCCATCTGAAATGGAAAAAAAATAGATCTAAATTTGGGAAGTTGTTGTGTAGCTATGTTTTTTGTGGCATTTGTACATTGTAACACAGCTCAGGTAAATGTAAAATTGCAGATAAAACAAATTTTAGGAAAAAAAGTCAATTGATTTCACGTTGGGTAGCAACATAAGCAAGTCGTATTAATCTTTCAAAGCCGCCATGGGAACTTAGTACCCGCTTGTTCTCCCTGTTTACTCCAATAACTTTGCTGCTATCAAACCAGTGGATCACGCTGCCATTGTTTTGTGTCTAAAACTCACATTTCCAAAAACCATCTTCCAGAAACTAGATGTGGAAAATTGAAAACCATTTGTGGCTCAAGAAAAGTCATTGTAGAATTGCATTTGCATATGTGTGACTGTGCACGCGCATATCTTTCCGTGTGCATGTGTCTGGATGTGTGGCTGTTTTTTGAACACCCACACACCCTCATAGAATGAGTGTGACTATGTATGTGTGTGTGTGTGTGTGTGTGTCTGAGGGGGAGGAAAGTACATGAAGTCAATGGGAGGGATGTAACATGCCTCACCAAGGTATAAATTACAAGAGTTTTGCGGTGCGTTGATAAAAGGTGTATGTTTGATCTGGGGACAGCAGCTCTTTCATCAGCTACAGAACCACTTGTGAGTATAAGAATTTCTTTCTCTCTCTCTCTCTTTCTTTCTTTCATTCTTTCTTTGAACTTTTTATTTGACATTAGACTGAATAACTCTGTTTCCAAATATTTGTTCTTTACTTCTCATTTGGGAGACTTAAACTTGAAGAATTTTTGCATGTGAAATTCTATTTGCCAGAATTTGTCATATTATTACCAATTATGATCCGAGTAAAAACATCACATTGTTAGGGGAGTTCACACCGAAATAATATATCATGAAGCATATACAAATTTCACTTATTTTGTGCGCTTAGACCAGTGTTTCTCAACCCTGGTCCTCACCGCCCCCCTCTCCTGCATGTTTTAGGTATTTCCCTTCTGCCACACACCTGAATTGTATCTCTGGGTGATTAACAGGCTTCTGCAGTACTTGATGGTCATGCAATCGTTTGAATTAGCTGTTCTGGAATAGAGGCACATCTAAAACATGCAGACCAGGGGGGCGGTGAGGACCAGGGTTGAGAAACACTGGGTTAGACAATGAAAACTACACTATGTGCCATATGGACTCTTCATAGATGATGTCAAAAAGATTAAAAACTAAAGAAAATGTCAATATCTGTTCCATATTGTTTATTTTGTGGCATTACAAAATTCTATTTACATTCTTTAAATATTAGCAAAATATGCAGTGTTCCTTTAAGATTTTTTTCTCTCATGTCTCTTGTTAATCATGATTTTGGTCAGAAAGTCTAGCATGCTGATAAAAAAAATAAATAAATAATAAACAAAGTAATTTGTTAATTTAGTGTATTCTAGTCAAATGACTTTTAGTATTACTCTGTATCACTCCACAGGAAGCACAAGGACACGTTGATGGGGCAGTTTGCGTCCAAACGTAACGTACTGGCCGGGGGTGTGCACTTTTCCACCAATGAGGAGGGACCTCCCAGGTACTCCTCACACCACTTTGATGGCAGCACCGCAAATCAAGGCAATGGGCTCCGAATCCCTCCCACCATCGTCGTCGATGAGGAGTCCAGGTTGGTGCTGTCATTCATAGGCATAAATCCCAGGGGGGACGGAGGGATACGGACCCTCCCCCCCCCAATCTTGGAAAAGTGTAGAATTGTCCCCCCAACGAAATCATGGAATAAACCCTTGTATTTAAACAATATCAATATAAAAAAGGCAATAGAAACAAAGAACTAAGCCATTCATCTAAGAAAAAAAAAAAGAATGAATTTTTAGGTCCCCCCCCCACTATTGTTAGAACAATGGATCAGTCCAAAGTGAAGGAGGAGCAACAGCTGCGCTGCTAGCTGTGGCTCTGCAGCACTAACAAAAAACCCTCCAGTAAGTAAATACTTAAAGCAAAAGACATGTAACACGTTTTATTTACTTTCACTGCTCAGGAAGAAACACATTGACAATAAAAATTAATCCAGTGTTTTTTATTTCACTACTTTGGCTGAATCATGATAAACTACCACCTTAAGCCTTGGAAATCAAAGCTAGCTAAACTGCTACATTGCTTTCATAGACTTAGCTCCTTTTTCTGTCAAAGGTAGCCAATATTTCAATTATATTTATCTCTCTAACTCCTACTTTCATAAGAAGAGTTTGAAACAGGAGGGAGCAGCTGAGCATTCCCACTAGCCGATGGCTCTGTATGGGAGCCGAGAGCAGAGGAACCATTGCAGCTGACAGTAAAAAAGCTTGGTAGCTCTTGAATTGCTACAAATTGGAGCTGTATGTTCCTCAGCCCACTGGCTGCAATGTTGACACGTTGAGATGCCATGAGACCTAAATTTTGAACATCATGGTATGGAGTGTGCCTGTTTTCGATGTCTGGCATATAACCATTCATTTTAGCTTATAACTGGTTATATTGATCCTGTGTCCAGACAGAGGGATAATCAGTAGCCCAGCATCATGACCTGTTTGTTCTGAAGATCCTGCAGCTTCCAGTTCATCTTCCTAACATGGCGTCTCCTCACCCTGACTCTCATACTGATAGGAGGAACCACAGAACTTTGTTAAGTTAAAAGCACATCTTCTGAAGTTGGGATATTTTTCCTCCAACTGGTTCCAAAGGAATCACCTCAAACCAGATGTTGGACTGGATTTTATTTCAATGTCATTTGTGAATGTTAGTTTCTTATTTTCAACAGTGGAGCTATAAAGGTTGAAAAAGGTTATCATTTAAGTCTCATCAATATTTCCACAAAATAAGAGGCAAAAAACCCCAAAAAGTTTGATAGAGGAAAAGCCTCTCATGCTCTGAGCTCAAAATAAGATGCCAGAGAGCACCAAACATTCTTTTTTAAATATTAGACAATTTAATTTCACATAATTATCGCGGTAGAACCCATTTGCTTGTTAAATACTTAATGAAACATATTTACCATGATTAATGTTTGTTGTGAATGACGTATACTCACAGACGAACGAGATAATTAGTCCAAGTTTGTCGTTTATTGAACGTTCAGAAACTACAGCGGCTGTGATGCACTAAGGCAAAGAGGTAAACAAAGGTAAACCAACCCGAACAGGTGATCAACTCAAAACCACTCGTACCTTTTTATTTTCTCTCTCTCTCTCTCTGTCATTTAAGCACATCCGTT
>NW_015115099.1:38215-49738 GCF_001443285.1 Poecilia latipinna
AATAAGAGGCAAAAAAGAAAAAGTTTGATAAAGGAAAAGCCTCTCAGACTCTGAGCCCGACAGCACCAAACTATTTTTTTTTATTTTAGACAATTAATTTAATTTCACATAATTATCACGGTAGAAGCCATTTGTTTGTTAAATACTTAAAACATATTTACCGTGTTTGATGTTTGTTGTAAATGACGTATACTCACAAAGAACGAGGTAATTAGTCCAAGTTTGTCGTTTATTGAACGTTCAGAAACTACACCGGCTGTGATGTGCCACAGCAAAGGTAAAACAACCCGAACAGGTGATCAACTCAAAACCACTCGTACCTTTTTATTTTCTCTCTCTCTCTCTCTGTCATTTAAGCACATCCGTTGCCGTGGCAACTGCCTGCACCCCGCAAGCCGAGCAGAGATTAGTTAAAAACATAACATTCAGTCTGTTACGATATTAGGTTTACAGGCTTTATATTTATTTTGGAATTATTAATAAGCGCTCCCTGAACACAGCGGTGGTTGATTAGTTAATTTTAAACTCCTGCTCTGCTCGTTATTTTGATAATGGAACCGAAACGCACAGATTTGCGCAACACCTTGTTGAAACAATAATTACTGAGATTATTATTTTTGTTCGGTCATTAATTTGAACAAGTTTTGTTGTTGTTGTTCTTTAATAAAGTTATGAACGTTTTGAGACCAGCACGAAGGTCTGAGGAGGACATGCTGGTCTCAGCTTCCTGGCGGCGTTCAGTTTGTCACCTAATGCTGAGATCGACTCAAAACCTTCCGCGATCGACGTATTGCACCCTGCTCTGGCAAAGCACGAACAGTTCAGAAACAATATGAAATGGGGAAAAAAGCTATTTATTAACTGATTAAGTCGTGTTTTAGATTGTTCTCGAAAAACTAATTAGTGGCTACACTCACGGCTGCACAGTGAACCCATTGATTTTTTACAGCAGACAGCCGCTCCCCTCTCTTGCAGGTGGGGACCCCCGCTAAGTCTTTTAGGGGTACGCAGGACCCGACCGTACCCCTGCAAATGCTAATTATGTAGTTGCTTTGATTAGATGATAAAATAGCTAATATAAACACTTAAAGCCTGTTTTGCCTCCATAATAAGCATTATAAGACTTAATTTTTTGTGGCTCCAGACAGATTTGTTTTTTTGCTTTTTTAGTCTAATATGGCTTTTTCAACATTTTGGGTTGCCGACCCCTGGTCTAACCTATTCAAATATGACACCCGAAAACAGTTTAAGAGCTGTTTTCTGCCCTCAAAGTTTGTATGTCTGGTTCTTTTAAGATTGTTACCTGGGATGTACAGGGACTAGGTCATCTGATCGAGAGGAAGAAGGTTTTGACTTACCTGGAAAAAAAAAAAAAAAAAAAAAAAAAAAATTCATATAGCACTTTTACAAGAAACTAGGTTATCTGTTACAGAACATTTGAAACTTAAAAGGGACTGGGTAGGTAATGTGTATTTTTCCTCCCATTCACAAAATAAGAAGGATACAGTCATTCTTATACATAAGAAATTTATCCTCTGCTATTTATCCTCTGCACACTTCAAATCACTAAATTCTCATTTATCTCAACCAGCACAACTTAAAATCATATCAAATTGGTTTATGAATAGAGGGAACTCTTTATGGTTAGATCTGGAATCCCGATCTTGTCTCCCCAGCAAACTTAATTCTCTTTTCTTTATAAGTGGCATAGGCCAAATAGTTGATCTCAGAAGTAACTTCATTGTTTATAATACTTTGCTGGCCTGGCAAGATGTGAATAAATATTTAAATATCTCCCCCACCTTCTCTTCTTGGTCATCGTTAATTTTGAACCCAGATTTACCAGCAGAGATTAGAAGCATTGGTTTGTCTGAATGGTCATCTAAGGGACTGTTAAATATTATGGAGATACTGGATTTTGACTCTGTTAAACCCTTTGAACAAATTAAAGCCAATTTCAATATTTCTAACAGAGATTTCTATAAATACCTATGGATCCGTCATTTTGTGAGCTCTCTCTTTAAGACAGGAAATTTACACATGTAATTGTTAGGACCAAATCTCCTAAAGGACTTATCTCTAAGATATATAGTTTATTATCTGGCTCTGACTCCTCAGGTTATGATGCTATGAAGCTAGTGTGGGAGTATGACCTTGTGTTGACGTTCAATCTAGCAGATTGGGAGGGAATCTCTAAAGGGGTCTTCCCCTACTGCACCTCAGTTTCTATACATGAGCAGAACTTTAAATTCTTCTACCGAACTTATTATACACCTGTTCACCTTCGGAGGATGTTTCCTGATGCTTCAGATCTTTGTCATAAATGCAAAATACATAGGAGCACATTCATCCATTTATTTTGGTCTTGCAACTGTATTAAAATTTTCTGGAAAGCAGTTCATCTGATAATACAAGAGATCATTGGTAAACAGTTCTCACTAACTCCCTCCTTCTGTCTTTTTAATCATGCTCCAGACATTCTACTTAATGCAGATACTAAACATTTGCTTATAAACCCTCTTATTTCTGGCCAAGAAATGTATACTACTGAGCTGGTCGGCACCACAGGCCCCTACAGTTGATATGTGGACATCACAAATCTCTGCTAGTATCTCAGTTGAACAACTGACTCATGATCTTCATCAAAAGTCAGACAAATTCTGGAGGATCTGGAGCCCATTGCAATCTTTCTTACAGAGACTTTGATTTCAACTGGAGATGAGGACTGTCCTCTCCACCCTTTTTTCTTTTTTCCTCTATTTTTTTTTTTGTTTACTTTCAATGTATTACTCACTTGGCTGTCTGACAGTTTGACTACTTGGAACCATGTCTGGGAATGTCTGTCTGTATTTTGTGTATATAGGCTATATGTATGTTTTTCTTTTTTGTGGACACTGTAGTCCACAAAAAAGACTACTGATTTGGGGTGGGCTGATTTTGTTTACTTCTGTTGATGTTTACATAAAGTTATGGAAATCAATAAAAAAAAGAGAAAGTTGTGGATGTTTAACAGACTGTAACAAGCGCAGAGCATTACACCATGAATGCATATTTGGCCTTGCCCTGCGCTGCTCCTATCAGTCACGTATCCTTTGCTCTTTACTCACCCTGTGCTTATGACAAGCAGCAAAATGGAGCTGGAAGGTATCAAACAAAAGCCATAGTTTTCAGACATGCTTCTGCATCTTGTCATGCAGCACATCAGAGCGTCGTGGCTCCAGGGCAGAGCTGCGCAGGTCCTCCGTCTACAGCACCATGGACCTGGTGCCCCAGCTGGATCATTACGCCAATTCTTTGCCACGCCAGATGATAAGGACCAGGCCGACACTTGAAACCCTGCGCAAGACATTTGAGGTACGTTTGTCCTTTAGTTTGTGCCTTTTGGCAAATTTTTCCATTTTATTAATGCGTTTTTCTTTACAACATCAATGGCAGCATATGGGAAAACATTAGGCAGTGGTTCCCAAACTTTTTCTCCTGGGCCCCCCCAGTGGTTTCCAAACACTTTCTGGACCTCCCCTTTAAATTACAATAGGGAGAGTTACGATCTTAACGTTTTACGCCCCCTGTTATACAATGTGTCTTGGGGGGAGGAGGGGGGGCGGTAGAGAGACTCTTAGAGACTCCCTGTTATACTCTTCCATCCACCCCCTCAGCATACACGGCGTTTATCTTTTTTTTTTTTTTCCAGTCAACCATCCCACGCCCCCGCCCTGCAATGGTAAGGTGCCCTCCCTATGGGGGCGTGCCCCACAGTTTGGGGACCTCTGCCATAAGGAGTGTAACTGCTGAATTTTAGCCCCTTGAAATGAAATGTGATAAACGTGTCTTAAAAATGTATTAATATTCAGACTGCAGCAGTATTATGTAAAATATACTCTTTTTGAGCTTTACATCATGTTATAATCAAAATCATACTTGGAGTGTTGCCTTGAGTCTATCATGCATGTTTAAGAAATCCTTCAATCTCCCATGGCAACCATTCAGCTGTCCAAAATGTCTGAGTGGACCTAGCTCCGCCTTCAAGGCACAGCTCCTCCTTGGAGCTCAAGTTTCCAAGCTTCCACCTCACAAAGCAGCCCTCTATGTGACTCCCCCACTGAGCTCCTTCAGAGTAGCCAGAGGCAATTAGCAAACACTTGATGGAACTAGCATCTGGTAAGCTATTTATTGGAGCTACCACAACAACTGAAGGTAGCATTTTGTGCTATAAAATAATTTAAAGTACCTGGAAAACACCTAATATCGCCCCTGTAAACAAATTATTTAATAGTTTAAGCCTGTCAGACAGTTTAGTTTCATTGGTTCTTTCCGTTGCATTAAAGGTTGTGGAGATCGGAATGGACGGAACGTCCACCTCTGACTCCGGCAGCCTGCCGGCACCAGATATGGGAAATGAAGGGTCCGAAGATCCTCAGGAAAAAGCTCCCGTTAGATTTGGCTGGATAGTCGGCGTCATGGTGAGATTTTGTTTCTTTCATACTGAAATTAATGCAGGTATCAGAAATTTTAAACATGCAACATTCATTAAAAAAAAATAAAAAAATCACATTTCTGAATTGGCAGCTAAATTATCAGCACAATCACCTGGTCACTATGGAAATATCACCCAGCTGTTTTCATTGGTCTTTGGTAACAGGTCCGCTGCATGCTGAATATTTGGGGGGTTATCTTGTTCCTGCGTCTGTCATGGATCACGTCTCAGGCAGGCATTGGTGAGTCATCGCTTCCGGGTTTTTGGAACTCAGTTTATTTGATGTTCTACCACTCACTGCACTGAATTTCTTCCTTCTTATCTTGAGAATATCTTGATTTTTATTGCTTGTTTCTTTTATTATTTTGCCATTGATATTACTGGAACTCTCCATGTTATCATAAATTTGCAAGTTTTTACAAAATCTTTGACTGTTGTGTTTAAAAATGTAAGAATTAAAACAAATGTAGGGCAGAAAACCCAAACACAATGTGGTAAAATGTTTTTGTTTTTTTTAACCGTTAATGTGTTATGGTTGTAATGATTTGGATTCTTTATTTGATGTACACATCTTGGGAAGGAAAGGAAGAAAAGAGAAAAATCACAAAACAGCAATGGATTCGCTTCGTATTTTCTCAATATGTTCAAAAAGAATATAAAATACAAAAATGAGCTATAATTATGACTAATAAATATATATATATATTCCTCTGATGACAGTGCTGACTTGTGTAATTATCCTGATGTCCGTGACGGTGACGTCTGCGACTGCGCTGTCCATCTCTGCTATTGCCACCAATGGGAGGGTGGTATCAGGTGAGTCCATGTGCAAAGTAATGAAATGTAAAAATGAATTTGCTTTATTGTAAATGAAAAATTATGCACACTATGGGAAATATGTACTTGGGCCATCAGTACAAACAAATTATACATCACTGTACTGCCTGTCTTTTGTGGACACTTGAAATGTTTGTACTCAGCAGAGAAACATGAAGGAAACAATGGAATTATGCACATTTATCTGTGTAAATAGAGAAAACAAATAAATTAAATTTGTTCTACAACAAAGTAAGCAATGGAAGACAAACATGCTTGAGAATTTTCTTGCAAAAATCCTTACTCTGTTTTATTTTGACAACCTGCTTTTATTGTTGATGAAAGATAACACCAAAGACTAATTTTTCTTGTGTAAGTTTATATAAATTGGCAATCGATGGGTTTCCACTGACCTGACATTTGAGCAAATCCAAAAAATAAATTTGCTCAATGTAAACACTATTTAAAAAAAACCAAACACTTTTTACATAAAAAAATTTTTGCACTGGCTTGAGGCGTATGTTGTTTAACAACTTATGCTGTGACCAAACCTATTTACATGATTTTAACTGTATTTTTTTAAATAGAAACACCTCACTTGCAAAATGTTATTTATTCAACATTAGTGGAGTATCAACAACGTTTTGCTCACATTTGTAGAGGGATTTAGAAATTAGTGCAGGAGGTTGAATTTAAAAATCGGCCAGCAGGTCCATTTGTCGTACAAGGTGCCATTTTTTTCTAGTTGTTCCAAAACATCTGTTCACACCACTGGTGCTTAGACACAGCCAGAGCTATGACAGAATGGTCTGAATCAAATATATCCATGTCTTAATATAGAGGTCCCCAAACTGTGGGGCGTGCCCCCTAGGGGGACGCCGTGCCACTGCAGGGGGGGCGCGGGAAGCCGTCTGGATGAAAAAAAAAAAACCCAACAAAAAACAAAACAGAACATGAACGGTGTATGCGCTGGGTTTTTACCTTAGAATCGCCAACTCTCTGTTATTTCTCTGTCAATTTGATACAGTAGGGGCTTCCGCACTTCCCATATCTCTGTCCTCTGTCACTTTTATCAGCAGTTAAAACTGTTTAATCCGTTGTTAACATGTTGTAGCCTGTTTTTCCGAGCTGCCTTTAAACGCACATGAGCGCTACGAAGCTCGCGCTGGGTTTACACCTGTGCGGCAGTGAAGGAGACCTGCTGCTGCTGTGCAGAGCAGCGCAGGTGTGTTAGAATCATGGCAGCAAACCAGCAAAACGCAAAGAACTCTTCACAGTTTTTCCCCCAAACTAACCGACTGAGTTGAGTAAAGCTGTTGGATGCAGGTAATGTTAGCTAAAAGATGACTAGCTAGCTAATATCAATACATCACCTTAAGCTTGTTAACAAGTAGCTTGTAGGCTACTGGTGATGTTGTCTACGTTCAGCTATGATTCCCCCACCCCTTGTTCGTCTGGAGCCGGGGCTGAGTATAACAGGGAGTCTCTAAGGGTGCGTTCACACTGCAGCCTGAAGTGACCCAAGTCCGATTTTTTCACAATTCAGATTTTTTTGACGGGACCGTCCACACTGCCAGTAAGTAAATGCGACCTGTATGTGTTCTGCAGTGTGAACAGGCAAGCGACCTGAAAGTGACCTGCATGCGCAGTAGAGGGCGCAATTGCGTCAGCGTTCTCAATGTTCTGCCATAAAAAGAAGAAAGAAGTGCTCAGTGTTTACGGAAGTAAACATGGAGGCTAACGGTGGAGCTTAGCTTACATATTTGAAGTTGTTGTCCGGCCGGAACTCCATATTAACAACTTAATCCTCATTATAGTCCGTCATGGTTGTTGTTTTTCTTCCTGCTTGCGCGTATCAGGACGCAGAATAGTGAGATTTGTTGAGAAACAGTGACGTTCAGTTCGGATGAAGGCGACCTGAACGTTATGGTCGCATTTGAATCGGATAAGTATTGGATATGGGTCACATTCGAAAAAGAATCCGACCTGTGCTGTTTACACTGCCATGAAAAGATCGGATACAGGTTGCATTACGTCAAAAAAATTGGAATTGGGTCACTTCAGGCTGCAGTGTGAATGCACCTAAGAATCCACCCACCCCCGACCCCCTTCACTCGCATACATTGTTCAACCAGACAGCTATTTGTAAGGCATTGGGGGGTAGGGGGGCAAAAATAGTTTGGAAACCACTGGGGGGGCCCAGGAGAAAAAGTTTGGGAGCCACTGTGTTGATATGACATCGTCAAGTGATGTTCAAAAGTAGAATCCATGACTACATTGTAGCAAATGGCTGTAAAATCTACAGTATGAAAATACAGTAAGGTGGCTGGGTTTTGAAAATGCAGCTTTTTACTGTGATCTGAAATACGTATGGAAAGTATATGGGACGTGATTGGACCGCTGGATCACGTGCAGAAATTTAGAACTGTACTGTAAACTTTTAATGAACAGTCGCATTGTGGGATATTTACCGGCAGGAGGCGAACGCTCTCAGGCTAGAGAGCGGGCCAACAATGATTTTCACCGGGTAAGTACCTTTTAACAAAACATTGTATGGCAATGTTGTGTTTTGTGTACCAAAATATATTTTATGTGGTTATATTGAGCTACTCTCGCGTCTATCAGGTTGTTTGGTAAAGCTAACTTCGGTTATTTCTCAGCTAGCTTTATGTTCAACACAAGTGCTTTTTAGTTCAGTTTTGATAATATATTTCACCCAGAATATACTGATGGCTGTATTCTAGTCTTTTTGTGGAAGTTGTTGGAGAGTAGGCTGCCTCAACTGTTTTTTTTTGTGTTTTTTTTTTAATTTTCTCACGCACATGGTATTAGGGCTGTTAACGCGTTAGCGCACGGGATTAACCTGAACATATTAAGGCGTTAATATTACATAATAAGAGCCTCTCCCGTGGAGGGTTATCTAGTTCATAGCAGCGTGTTACACACGGGGAGCTACGAACAGCAAATGATACTTTTTCCACAACAGCAGATAGCAAAGCAAGTTGAATAGTTTCAACTTTCTTGTGTTGGGTCTTCAGCCCGCTTTATATACATTTAGTTTGCTTGTCCGCAATTTCACGTGCACGAATTACACCGATCTTCTCCGGCTGGGTGAGGTCAACGGAGTTCCACCTCATCACAGGAAATGAATGTAGAGAAACATTTTTAAACCAATGTTTAAAACAAACTGACTTTCTATATACCTTCCTGAATATAAAAACCTGGAAAACTTGGGGTGTATTCAGACCAACCCAGGATTAGAGTCCTGAATCAGACTCAAATCCGTTTGTCTAGGAATTCCGAGTTTTTGGGGAGGTCTGAATGCAAATTTGAATTCCAAAACGGACTTAAAAACCAAACTCTGATCCGCCTAATAACCTAGGTCTCTGAACGGTTGAAGCAAACTCTAAAACGGTAGAAAACCTGTCTGAATACAACCTGACTAGAGACCGTTTCAAAAGCAGTAAGTTAGCAACTTTTCAGGACGGGGGCGATTCTAGGATCTGACCTTTAGGGGTGCTTAGCCCCCAGCATGCTAAGACCCATGAGAAGATATTTGTTGGTGTGGTTTTCTAAATCTAACTGCTTATTTACATACATTCACAAACAAAATTAAGAGACATGTTGTCAGTAATTCATAGAATAAAAGAACAATGTTCTTTTTACTCAAATATATACTTATAAAGAGTAAAATCAGAGAAACTGATAATTTTTTCTAGAGGTGTATAAACTCAGTTTGAAACAGAATCTCAAGACCACATCATACCTGCTAACATTAATGAGACAATCAGCTGTGGAGTGACACAGTGCTAGTGTGGTATGCTCCCCCGGAAATTAAAATAAAATCTAATCAAAACTATGCATTTTCAGTCATTTGTAGAACATTTTACTGAATTCATAGGATTAATAAACTGAAGACCAGTTTATTATCAAGGTAGAAGTTCAGGTTAAATACTAGTTCTCACTAGTCATTATCCTGAACTTTGTTTGAAAATCATACTTAGAAATACTTACCCTTATTTTTATATGCGACTGTTGGCCTTTTTTCTTTAAACAAGAATGTTTGTCCATGTATGGAAAAGTGGATATTATGAGTCAGGGTTTTACTATTTCAGTTCACAGTTCATGAAGTGAGTCTATCATAGTTTCAATACAAAACAACTTTCTATTCACAGACAAACAGCCTGACCCCAACATCCTGCACTGTTCTTTAGTTTCATCTTATTTAAGTGGTTCCAGAGGTTTGGGAAATTATGTACGTGTACAAAACAACACAACAGTCACTAATCAAACTTCAAAAAAGAGCAACAAGAGAAATTAACAAGGCTAAGGACCAGGATCAAACCAACCCATTATTGATCCAAATATTTTGCACATATACACAATTTTGTACTGCACTACAAAATATTCTACAAATAAATAAAGCCAATGCTGTACACAATTTCCAATCATAAATCTAAAAATAATTCTAAGTACTGCATTGCCACTTAAAATTACCCATTGAAAGAAAATCACTAAGCATATTTTGCATTGCAAATTATCATCTGAATAAAGGTGCTGATGATACAAGTCTGCTCCCATATAGCTGGTTAAAAAATCTACAATAGTGTTTACTGTTTTCTTTAGAGGCTGGTTCTACACCAAATTTACTAGAGGGGCCAATGTAGTCAGTGTTTTTTATGGAGACACTTAAAAAGGAATTAAACAAAACCAGAGCAGTATTTCATCATTTAATATTGTGAACCAAAGAGCCACTCGTTTCTCCAGAGATTCAGGTTGCAGATCCTGATCCAGCAAATGGAAAGTGTGATCCTATCTCCATACAGCAGCTAAAAGTGCAGCACTATAATTTTTAATTCATGGTTAAAATAAAGTGAAGGTTTAAAAAATATCCACCACTGAATATTTAAAAAAGACATTTAGTATAATTTCTTCAGAACTCCTTTAGGCCCCCGTCTAGAACCGCCCCTGGGCTGCAGGTCTGGTGCATTTTTGCTTTGCATGTTTTTTCTTCATTGATAGGAAGTCAGATTATCCAAACTGGTAAACCACATTAATAAAATATTAGTGAAATAATACATTAAATGACCCCTGAACAATTATTCATAAACTATATGAACATTTCTGAGTAAAACACACAGAAAGTAATGTAATATAGGAAATATTTAAGTATTTACTGTTAATCTATTAGTATGATTTGTTCTTTAAATGGCCACTTATTTTGGCTAATGCTATTATTTATTAAATATCATCCAAACTCAACATCAAATTATCAAACTGCAATAGTCAACTAAAATCACAATAAGAAACTTAATCAGTCATAGCAAAATGTTCTGTACAATATCAGCCTCAGGAGATGACTGAGGATGAAGAGACGTTGATGTCTGGTTCTTAAGGCTCTAACGGGTCTCCAGTTCCTCTCCTGATCCATTCTGTCTATCATACAGCAGCACACTGCGCCACGACAGACACGTTTTTTTGTCAATCTATGTACACTGTATCCATCCTCACTGACATTGTTCAGCTTATAATGTGCGTCTTTTCACTCACATCTGTATTTTGAAAGCATTTTTGCTTCTAAGGACATGGAATTGGGAAGAGGACGTTTTAGAAAGATTCGGGCTAGAAACGCCACTGGTGCAGGACATTCTGGTCAATATATTACTCTCGGCTCTGCGGGCTAACGAAGATTTCGTGTCAGTTGTCATATCAACGGGTCTGCGTGCTGACACAGAAAGCGAGGAAAAGCAGAATATAAGTGGTTTAAAGTTGTTTCACCTGTTTATCAGCTTAAATCCCCATAGCTGTGGCGCTCTGCAGCTGCTGTAATTTTTAAACCTTTAATAAATGACAACTGAACTAATTGCCTCATTTGTTTGAATATAATCATCAAATAGGATGGAGGGATTTGCTTAGTCCTCTCTTGCATCTTGATAGAAACCAAACTGTTTATAAATTTATATCAGGGGAGAATACTTACAAACATCAGCAGCTTTAATTTAAAATATATTTATCGAAATTGGGTAAGAAATAAAGGCGCTGCGATCATTTTTGTGATTCCTGCTCATACCGCATTGGAACAGCCTGGTTTCGTGGACAGACTCACCATGTAGTAACGGCCCCTGCAGGAGCCTCACTCGCGTTAGCGGCTAACAGGCGATGTCCAAACCAGTAATGTATATCAATGAAGAAGTTCTACAATGGCTAAAATCTAAAACTCCGGTTTTTGTTTA
>NW_015115099.1:53680-71227 GCF_001443285.1 Poecilia latipinna
TTTAAAAAAATGTTGCAACTGGGAGCCTGCACCTTAGCATCTTTACATTTCCAAAACATTATTTGTCATATTTGCACATATAGGGTTGAGAAATAATATAAAAAAAATTGGGGAAAATTTAAACCCATTTTGTCCCTATTCTCAAGAACCACAAAATCCTACTACTGTTAAAATCTGACACTGCTCCGTTTTTGTTTACTTTTTGTGAAGAAGGAAGTTGCGCTGGCCTTCTTCAGAGGTTTTGTGTCGATTCCTTCAGTAGTTCTTGGTGCAGCGCCCCCACAGGTGACGGGGGGAACAGGTTTTTCAGTTAGTTTTAGTCGTTTGACTCAGTGCAGTGTGAATGCAAACTACAGTTCTGAAAATGTAACAAATGTTGCAATTTTAGTCCCCAATTGAACCGAGTCTACCGTACTATCCGGTCTGAATACACCCTTACTCATCAGACATGGTTGGTTTGAGACAACAAAGCATTTTTTGAGAATTTGCATGTGGCGGGTTTTGATATGGGCTTCATGGGCAGTTGTCCTTGGTGATATCTGAAAAAGGTGGGGCATCCAAGAACTAGAAAATAAAATAGATCTTATCAGTTGGCTCCAGAACAAATTTGGTACCACTTGTATGCATGTGTAGTGGAGTAAATTTCTCTTAGTTGCTGTTGAGTATGGGACACTATAAATGCAAGATAATTGCTTGGATTTTAATTTGTTGGAGTGCAGCAAGAGCGGTTTGCAGCTTTGTATTTATATGTGTATGTGTATATTTATATTTCAAGCTTACAAAGTTACTATGGATATTGATTAATTGTCTAACCGCCCCAGATACTCCAATTGTCTGTCTCAATGTAACTTCCATCCCTTTGTCCATAGACTAATGGATGGAAGACATAGTGAGATATTTCCATATCACTGTATCTGCCAACCTTAGGTTTACAGATAGAGGCACAGAAGGTACATTTTCTGTGTCTCTGTCTGCAAACATAGTATATGGATGGAGACAGAGGGATGTATCTGTCTATGAAAATGTCTCTCTGTACCTGAGCATTAAGTCAAAATTAAAACTAACGTCACTGAACATTATTTTTCAGGAAACGGCATCAAGGGCACAAGCGGGTCCACCAGCGTCTTTTTCCACCTAGAGTATTTTTTTATAGGCAAAAACTATTTCAGTAACATATTTAGTAGTTCACAGGCATCTAATCTAAAAATGTAATACATACTTAAAAAAACAAAAGGGTAGTTTTGAAAAGTCTCCCATCTGTTTCTAAGCGATTTGTAGGCCTCAACCCAGAAAGTAGGACAAAAGCTGCAAAAGGAAAAGTGGCATCAAATACAACAGGACGACTTATGCAAAACACTAGGTCAACAGTGAATCCGTGTGTCTCCATTCTCCTCCTTCATGGACTACCAGTGTAGCTTTTAAAATGGTAAAATTACACATTTACACGCAATCAGTTCTCTTTCTCCATCTCTCTCCCTGTCTGTCTTTTTGTCTGCCTTTCTCTCTGTTTGTCTGTCCTGTCCATTTCTAATAGACAGACAGGAGGACAGCTACAATGAAGGAAGGTCAGAGAGAGTGTCTGTCCACTAAATCTTTCCTTTTCATCCTATCTGTCTTTAACATAAATGCAGTTTAATGTGCTGTCTATTTCATGTATTAAAATGTGTTTTTCTTTCTTTATCCTCTAGTAACCCTTTGATTTCTGGAGAAGTTCAGGACTGAGATCAACTCAGAACTCATTCATGTTTGTTTTGTTTGGGTGTTCACTAAGTATTAAACTTGCCCAAATGTTTAAGTTGTACTGTTGGGGTTCCAATAAAGTTTTGAAAAATATGTCCCTTCAATATTTGGCATTGCTGGATCCCTTCCTTTCTTCAAAGAAGAAAACGATAGACATTTAGAATTTTGACTGCAAGTTTTACATGAAGCTGGTAAAACATTGTTTTTATGACTTTAACACACAGTTTGTTTGGAAACTTTGATGTTAGGGGACTTTTGTTTTTAGTAAAGATTATTTAATTCATTGTATTCAATGCAATATTACCGTGAGGTAAATGTATCAGTTATTATATAACATGGTTACTGTGATTTTATCACATTTTTATCATAATAAAATTACAGTAGTCCTGTAGTAGAATTACAAAAAGTTGTCATTTTACATTAGTTGATGAAACTGCATACTTTGCCAGCTTTTAAAAGTTTAAATGTTAACTTACAATTTAATTTACCAGACTCTCAAAAAATGTTGTATTTTTCTATTTAAAAAATATACATATATATTTTAAAATTGCTTTATTTTATTGTCAATTTAAATTTGACAAATTGAAGAAAAAAACAAAAATATAGTATTTGTGTATATAGAAGTCAAAGTATTGCAACCAAAGTGAAAAATACTCTGATCTAACATTAGTCATTTTAAAGAAATTACAGTAAAACTAATCAAATTACAGTAAGATTGTAATAAAAATCAGTAAACCTGCAACAATTACAGTAAAACTAATGAAATGACAGCAAAACAGCAATAAGATTACAGTAAGCCTGTAATAAAATCACAGTAAAACTAAGAATTACAGTAAGGGTACTGTAAAAAAAATTACAGTGTGTTTACTGTAAAGTTACTGTAATTTCTTTATTGTGAAAATTACAGTAACTGGCTGGAAACCCTGCTATCAGTAAGTTGCTGTAAATTCTACAGTGACTTTTTCTACAGTGTTGACATTCTGATAAAACATGTTTTTTTTACTTTACATCCTACTTTACTCTGATAGATTTTTACCAGAAAAAAATCTAATCTTTAACTTTATTTACAGTTCACAGTTGTACACTATTTTGTATGTTTCAATCACACAAAATCGCAATAAGACACATTAAAGACTGATGTGACAAAGTGTAAATAAAAACCAAACTAAGTTGATAAAGATAGGAACAATTTTGAGAGGCAACACAAATCTTATAGCTGTAAACTGTGTTTTATTATTTCAGTATTGTTTTGTTAGTTTTTCATAAAAATAGTCATTTTTGTGTGTGCGTGTGTGTGTGCATGTGCGTGTGTGTGAAACATTTTGCAGGCGGTACGTATTTCATGATCTCCCGTACACTGGGTCCTGAAATCGGAGGATCAATTGGAATGGTGTTCTCCTTTGCAAATGCGCTGGCCTGTGCGCTCAACACTGTTGGTTTTGCAGAGGTGGTTCGTGATTTGATGCACGTATGTGGATCTCTTTCATCTTGTGTCAGTACTTGTTTTTATCAGACAGAAAAAAAAATCATACTTATAAGTTTAGTGAGTATGTTTTAAGGTGATTTTAGTGTATGGGAAAAGAATGTCTGTGAAGTTTTTCATGCATATATTTTGGAAAATGATTTTCCAAATCATTTTGGAAAAGTATGTAAGTGCTTACCTGTACTTGCGTACAAGTACGCATTTCATATTTTTATATGAAAGACATAATACACTGAACACATTTACGGTTGCATAGCTTTTTTGAGAATTATGTCACTCATTTTAGGGATTGGGTTCCGTCATGGTGGATTCAGTCAATGACGTTCGCATTATAGGCGTAATCACAGTCACGGTTCTTCTTATGATTTCACTGGCTGGAATGGAGTGGGAGTCCAAGGTGAGCCTATCCGTGGGAAATTTTGTGCGACAAAGTAACACTGTTTTGCTTTGTTCAGTGGTTCCCAGACTTTTTCTCCTGGGGCCCCCCAGGAGAAAAAGGGGGGGTGAGGTGGAGGTGAGACTCCCTGTTTGATGCCCCTTGTTATACAATGTGGTACCAGGGGTGGAGTGGACTGGGGGAGGGGGGGACTCCCTGTTTGATACCCCTGTTATGGGAGAAGGAGGGTGTAGAGAGACTCTTACAGACTATCTATTATGGTCTTCCTCCATCCCCACAATGTCTCTCTCACATAGCGTTTATCTTCTGTCTTTTGTTTTGTCATCCCGCGCCCACCCTAGGGGGAGTGCCCCACAGTTTGGGAACCACTGGCTTAGTTCATGAAATGTTCTTTGACTTAATCATTGTTTTTAAACAACTTGCTTTGTGTTTTCAGGCCCAGATTTTGTTCTTCCTAGTGCTTATGGTGTCCTTTGCAAACTACTTTGTTGGCACCGTAATCCCTCCAAAAGTTGACGAGCAGGCTGCCGGCATCTTCGGATATCGAGGTAAAGAACTCTTCTCTTTTTCACGAAACACTTCATTCGACGACGTAATTGGAAAAGCAACTCCTGACTCGATGTCAACGCTCTCTACAGGCGATATTTTTGTCGAGAACCTCACACCAGACTATCGGGGGCCCCAAGGCAGTTTTTTCCAGATGTTCGCCATTTTCTTTCCTGCTACCACTGGCATTCTGTCCGGGGCCAACATCTCTGGAGATCTAAAGGTTTGAGTCTCAATGAGCTTGAAACAAGGAGCAACAAGGAGCAAGGTGATAATCAGCTTTCTGTTCGCAGGACCCTGCAACAGCTATCCCAAAGGGTACATTGATGGCTATTTTTTGGACAACATTGAGCTACCTGGGGGTAGCAGTAACTGTTGGTGGGTTACTTTTATCACATTCCTACCTTCGTCTTGTCTAATTATTGATTGGCTCAGTAAATCTTTGAGCTTCCTGAAGTTAGTGTTTGCCAATGGTAACTGTCTATCATTAAAACTATTGAAGATAATGAAAATGCAAGAGGTCATTTTCTGGTTTACCGTCCATGTAGTAAAAAAAAACGGTAGTTTTCCAAAAAATGCGATACGAAATACCAGAAAGCTCAACTCAGACTCAGAGTATTTATTTTTTTCCAGGGTCATGTGTGGTTCGGGATGCCTCTGGAAATAAAAGCCACATCTTTACGGGAAACAACACGGATGGTTGCGTGGGACTGGCGTGTAACTTGGGTTGGAACTTCACAGAGTGTAGCCAGTCGCAGACCTGTCAATATGGACTCGCCAACAGCTTCAATGTATCTATCAAACTCATCATTGTGCATAGACTGTTTCACTTAAGTGTCGTTTACAGGCTGGACAAAATGGTCTCCTGTTGATTTTACTCAAATATTCCAACCAGGTTCTTGGACAACTGTCCGGTTTCTACTACCTCATCACTGCGGGTGTTTTTGCTGCCAGTTTATCTTCTGCCCTGGGTTTTCTTGTCTCTGCTCCCAAAATCTTTCAGGTAAGACAGCATCCTGCTATAAAAGTACTGAGTTTTATGACACTAAATTGTGTGTAATCAATGGAAAAAAATGAATTCCTGTCTTTGTTTTTCAGTGTCTGTGCAAGGACCAAATATACCCTTACATCATTTTCTTTGCGAAAGGTTATGGGAAAAACAACGAGCCACTTCGAGCTTATGTTCTCTGCTACTTAATTTCTATAGCCTTCATCCTTATCGGTGTGTGAGATGTGATATCTCTGCAAATTATTAGTTGTATTTTACACAGGTTGATGGTGTAAATTTACATGTTGTCTTTTTGTCTCCCATGTGCCAATACAGCTGAGCTTAACATCATCGCTGCCCTCATCTCTAATTTCTTCCTTTGCTCCTATGGCCTTATTAACTTCAGTTGTTTTCATGCGTCCATCACCAATTCCCCTGGTAAGTCGCTTACCTTTTTTTAAATTTTAATTATTCTATTTGCAGTTGATATCATAATATCATGATCTAAAATTTATCAAATAATTGCTGTTGCCAGTGTTTGAAATTAGTCCTACCTTGACATAGTGTAAATAACGGATACTCATAATGGAGTTTATTTTAAGAGCAAATTATATACAATGAAGGTTATTTTGGACAAAATAAGTACTCATAAAAACAAGACTTTATGCATAAAATACAAATAATCTCAGATTACAACTGTGTTTCTTTCAGCAAGGAGGATTATTTAAGTTAGTGTCTAGATTAGAAAGTATTTTACTTGGTTGTTAGAGGTGTTTTCAACTGAAAGTAGTTTGAGAAATTAGAAAAATGGATTTTGGATTTGGGAATCACTTTCTGGAAAGGAGAAAATAATTTTAAATTGGGAACAGAGATAAAACAAATCATCTTCCAAGAGGTTAAGAGGCCTTCTACTTTGTTCTAGTAAAGCTAACCTAAGTGAGCACATTAACATTTTCTTATGACTAAAGGAGATTTGCTCATTATATATTTACTTTTTTTTTTTTTTTTTAATTTTTTTTCCCACAAGCACACACATATAAAATTAAGGTTTCACACTGGATGCTGCGTCACACTTGTACAAAAAGTCTGGAACATTCTACTTGTTCTGACAGAGAATTGTAAATTTGAATAGTTATGAGCTATTTTAAATAGTCTCTGATAAAAAAAGATCCAAAATGTAAAACATGTTTAGACATGCAAAATAAAAATAAAACCAATCTGTAAGTCTTAACACTTTAGTTCCCCAGAGATTTTCCTATCTTTGCTAAGGAAAATACCTTAGCATTATTGACTTAATGCTAAGTCATTAATCACTTTTGCTGCAGGAAACCAGAGGTGAGTGAAGTACCCAATAAAATGTACTCAACTAAGTGTAACAATAGTTCAACATAATTTGACTCAAATAAATGTAAAAAGTATCTAAGAAATGACTCAGGATAACAAACTAAAAACTGACCTCACACAATGAACACACATGGGAATTTATGCACAAAGGCTACACAAACGAGGACGGGAGGGAGAAGAGACAAAGAAAAATAATGCATAAACATAAATAACTAATTAAAAAACATTCAGCGTGATGGATTGTTCCACTTCCTGGTTTGCCTTTCAACCAGTTCTCTCCACTCAGCAAACCAAAATAGTTAACGATCCAAATAAAGATAAGGTCTTTACTGAATGTGTGCACCCATAGTTGTAAACCTAATGCAATAACCACCACAAAAAGAGAGAAATTATAAATATACTGTGTAAAAATTTGTAATATATTATTTGAAAACATTTAAATAAATACTAACACTGGAGAAAAGATGGAGGGACCTCCACATTACCTAACTCTGTAGGTAACTACGTAAAGTTCTGCCTCACTGTACTCTATGAGTCAGCTGGTTCAGCATCTCTGTTCACATAGCAGCTTGGACAAACAAGACCAACAACCCTTCTTAGAGAGGAATATCAAAAAGTACATCTGGGGCCTTATGCATAAAGCGTGCGTGCGCACTAAAAATGTGCATTGTCGTATTTTACGCACAAGTCAGCATGTATAAAAATTTACTTTGCGTCAAAGTTTGCGTAAATATATGTACACTTTTTCGCTGGCGTGAAAATGTGCGGCAGCTACGCAAAGAGTCAAAACTCACCTAAATACACTGAAGCCTGACTATATTCAGTATTATTTAGACCAAGAAGCATCAAACCCGTTGTTTTTTTCATGGTTTTAATATTTTACTGTTTCAACGTAAACGATGAAAGTGAACCGCATTTATCCTCAGACAATAACATAACGCGCACAAAATAAAGAAAACAAAAATGAAGGGATGTGAAAACTTCACTCGAATGTAAATAGTACTTTTCCTCAGTTTTTGTCTCATAAAGATGTAACGCATCGGTCCATGAGCCGAAGCGCATGAAATGCATTTATGGGGTAATTTTATTCTTACTTAAATAAAGAAAACAGGGTTGGATCAGGAAATTAACTCCAAACAGGTTTGATTATTTTAAGGTGATCAAGGTGTGTAGACAGTCATATGTACATAAGTAGCTACCACAATTACGTGGCACAACGTAATTGTGGAGCACTTTGGCTCTGGTGGAGAACATCGCCAATGGAAGGATTCAGAGGGAGCGATCCAAGACGGCCCTGGCATGATCAACGAGAAGTTCCAGCGCTTCCAGGGTTGTCATCTTTTTATTTCCCTGCGGCTCATTTCCTGATCTCTGACAGTGACACTATCACATGTACCTTTAGTGTGTAATGTGTTTAGGACTTCCTTGCAGAGAGTATTTATGTGTCCACTCAGTGTTGGTGGAGTTTGCCCAGGGGAACAGAAAAGGTTCCCGTCAAAAGTTGTATGAACACCTGCTTTCTGGCAGTTTCCTAGTGAAGTAAAGAGAGTAGTGAAAGCGTGAGTTTGTGTGTGTGTTTAGGTGTGTGATGTGTGTGTGGGTGTGCATGTGTGTGTGGTGAGGTGTGTGTGTGTGGTGAAATATGTCTCATAGGTGCAAGGAAACAAAAAGAATTGGACATTTTTTGACCCTTTTTACCCTTCAACTTGACTGCCGAGTCAAATTGACCCCAACAGTATCTATGTAACAAATAGACGTGGGGGGGGGGCTGCAAATGTGTAAAATGAACCATTTTCATTTTATACATAGAGTGAGTGCACCTATTAAGACAAATAGAAAAAGTTTCATGCAGAACAAATACTTCTATTTTTAAAAAAATGTTAAACTTTAAAACGGGTCAATTTGACCCGGAACAAAACAGGAGGGTTAGCCCTACATTACAGGTAGATAACACTTATCTGTCGACTCTTTCAGGCTGGAGGCCGTCGTTCCGCTACTACAGCAAATGGACGGCTCTGTTTGGAGCGATCATATGTGTGGTGCTGATGTTCCTGTTCACCTGGTGGGCCGCTCTGGTCACCCTCTGCATCATCTGCTTCCTCTTTGGATACGTTGGCTACACCAAACCGAGTGGGTGCAGCTCGTTGAACCTGAGCTCAGTTCAGCTGAGTGACGTTGAACTGGAAACAAGCAGAAAACGTTCTGCTGCGTTTGCGTTTGCTAAACCACTGCTTCTCTTTCCACAGAGATAAACTGGGGTTCGTCGCTCCAGGCAGGCACATACAACATGGCTCTGTCTTACTCCGTCTCTCTGACAGGAGTGGAGGATCATGTGAAGAATTTCAGGCGAGTTGTCCTAAAGAATATCGTAGATTTTCATTTCGTTCTGGTTACTCATTTTCTAAAATGTTCATTTAATCCCAATTTTGTCAATTCGCATAGCAAAAAGTTTATGTATGTGGTCCCGGTTGGTCGGTGCGTTAGTGGTTAACGACCCAGTGCTAATCACTCATCGTGCAGGTTTAACCCGGCGGGGAGCTTTCGCGCTCTCCTCGCAATCACGCATCACGCTGATTTTATATTATTTTATTATTATTACTAGTATTATTCTTACAGTTACACTAAGCACCAAACCGTATCAAACGCTTCGTCCACTTAGTCAGACAGAGTTGATGCGCGCGGCAACCGGACATCTGAAAAACTCGTCCAGAAACTCGTCCAACCAAAATAGTTTCTGTCTCTCCTTGTTAAAACCTCAACAGACAGAAATGGAAGAGCTACTAAAGCCACATTAGCAGCATTGAATTAAATCTCACATTTGTTGTGCATCTCTGCGCACAGTGCAGCAGGTTTAACTCATCATGCAGGGCAGGTCCAAGGCTATATTAGGCCTTAAGCAG
This sequence comes from Poecilia latipinna, assembly GCF_001443285.1. Classification (NCBI taxonomy): domain Eukaryota; kingdom Metazoa; phylum Chordata; class Actinopteri; order Cyprinodontiformes; family Poeciliidae; genus Poecilia; species Poecilia latipinna. Next base: position 63,079 of record NW_015115099.1, read on the forward strand.
AATCTGACTTGGGGGCCCCTTTTGTTGCTAAAAACATCAGCACCTCTAACAGCTTCTGTGTTAGATTTAGTGAAATCTAGGACTTGGGGAGTAGTTTAATTGGCTAACTTAAAAAGCAATAAATTATAAATGCAGTTTACTAATTTGTATATGTGAACAAACAGCTGAAACTCTAAGATTAAACTCACAGCAGAAGATTGTTGCTATGGTAACAAACCAATCTGACTGAATATTGTTCTTTGAACTTTTACAAAGTAAACTTGCCAGCTCCTTAAAATCTTAAAATGTTAAACAATTTAAATCCTTTTAATCTATGCATGCTGAAACCATTATGTCAAATTTAGCAGCAATGATAATCTCAATAAATAAATATTACATTTATGTATCTGTGGTCTGTGATAAAATATTAGCATTTATGGGGCCCCTGAAGCCCTGGGGGCCTGATGGAGCTGCTGACTTAATTTGGATTTGACATTAGTGGAAATAATTGATATTAATTTTAATTTTGATTAGTTGTTTTTAAGACAGTTGTGTGTTTAAATAGCAGTTCACTGACTATGTTTTCCCATAACATATAATTACCCAGTGATATTTTTACTTTTCCTGTCTACTTAACATCTTTTAATACAAAAACACGGTGGACCACCGGGCTTAACAAGTTTTCTGGGGGAAATCCTGGACTTGAAACGTAAAGAAATTAGGTTGATTTGAAACTTTTGCCCGGCATTCTGTCCAAAACATTTACCAATTCACTTTTTTTTTTTTTTGCTTTCTCCTGTCTTCGACCAGGCCCCAGTGTCTCGTCCTGACTGGTCCTCCAAACCAGCGGCCTGCACTAGTGGACTTTGTCGGCTCCTTCACGAAACATATCAGCCTCATGATCTGTGGCGATATTATACTGGTACTGTAGCTTTTGGGCATATATACAAAGAATCCCCTTAAAAAATGAGCATAAAGCTACACTTTATCAACTCTGCAACTGTTTAGCTGTATTTCTGGTTGCCATTCAATCCCATTTTCCTTCACTGAATCTTCCTATCAATGAAATTCATTTTTTGTTTTGCCTTTTCTAGGAGCAGGACAGGAAGACGCGGCCTCAGGACTCCACAGACTGCCTGGTGAAGTGGATGAACAAGAGGAAGGTGCGGTCGTTCTACACTCCTCTCTCCGCTGACAACTTAAGGGCTGGAACTAAGCAGCTGCTACAGGTAAGAAAAATGAAAAATGTTATACATTTCCAAAGATGTTTGCTGAAGGAATCCAAGAATACCAAAGAAAAACATCGCAGTAACTACCAATTTAAAATCAATCGGACTCTGGAAGGGTGGAAAACCTACAAATCTCAGTTTATTTTGGTAGATGCTCCCTATAGAGTGTGTGTTGCAGTGAGTGTGGCAGATATCCAGAAATAAACTGTTTAAAAAGGTTAAAAACGACAAACATTGTAATAAATGTTCCGTCAAATGAAGTGCTTTGACAATATTTAATCAAAATGTCAATCGTTCACCTTTAATCTTTTCAAGGCGTCCGGTCTGGGTAAACTGAAACCCAACACTCTGGTTCTGGGCTTCAAGTCGAACTGGAGGGACAGCGCTCCAGAAAGCATCGAGGACTACATCAGCACCATTTAGTAAGATTGAGATCTTTTTTTTGGTCAACTGGCTCAAAATGTCATTTCTGAACTAACAGCAGCTGTGATACTAATGTTAAATCACATAATGCATTATGTGATTTAAAAGATAATTTCTGATTTTCTGATTTTATTTTATTTTTTTTGTTACAGTGATACGTTTGACTCCAACTACGGTTTGTGCATCTTGAGGATGATGGATGGACTGGATATCTCTGACGATTTAGAATTTGAAGGTTTTTTACTTAATTTATTTTTGGACTTAACCACGTATCAATATAGTTTCTCTATTAAGTTATCATGGATCTGACCATGTCGTTTGAACCCCACAGTCAACCAGGGCTTTGAGGCCGATGAAAATGTGGACAATCTGGACCAGCAAACCAACGAGGAGGAAACGGGTGAGGTTGCCGGTGTAGAGAGAAAAATTATGACTAAACCTCCTCTATGCTCGTTATTCTGTTCTCTCATTACCCGGGTTTGTGATGTCATCATTTGTATCAACGGAACCACAAAGACAGCAAAACAAATCGCTACAATCATAGTTTATTTAACAATCAAATGCCTACAGTTCACACAACTCATCATAAAAGCCATAAATCAGAACATAGTTACCTGACACACCGACACTAGACACGGCCACTGAAACAAAAAAACATTGCAGAGGTACACAGCTTCTAGAGAGAACGCGTGGTGCTTCTCCTGTCCTAACTCCGAAGCCTAGCCTTTCTTTTCCAGGGGCGTGCTTTCCTCCTTGCCGTATGTAAATTAGACGAGAGTCTCTGGCGGCCTGGGACCGAACCTGTTCTTTCTCTGCACACAGGCCATTTTGACTACTTCGTGAGAAAGAGCTTTTATCAGTTGTAATCTTAAACACAGGGAGAAAACTTTGCCCTCACGGAGACCCATGAGGTCACACAAAGGCTGAGGCACACTTTTTGACCCTTTACATATGAATTTTCACACTATGTTTTAAATATAGAAAACTACAGGCTAAATTATTTTCTTGAATTCATGCTGGTATGTTTAAGAGAAATATTCCACTGATGAGATCATACTGATTAAATCATGGGTGTAATTTATCCTAAATTTGAGCCTATTTAAAACAATGTTAATCTTGCCTAATATTTTAGAAAACTAACCTTGAAAAATATTTAGGCTAATAATTCTACCAGCCAAAATATGTACTGTATTTTCCAGACTATAAGCTGCACCCCCAAAGTTAAAACAAACAAACAAAAAACAGTAAACATACACATATAAGCCTCAGATATCTCTGCCACTCTAGGTTTTCCACAATGATGCAGCAGCAGCAGCACAGGGGGGCGGACACCCAAAATTTGAGTCATAACAGGTCAATTGAATATCACATTTATTATGGTTGAAAAAGAAAAAGTTGCCAAGTTTAGATTTAACTGAACTGATTACGCTAGTTTCCAAACAGTAACTGTAACAGTAATAGTGCTGATCGTGTCTGCTACTAGCATGTGCTAAATGAAAATGGGCGTTTTCTTCTTCTGCTTTTTCTATAGATTTCAACGGCAGCTTGCATCCAATATTGTTGCACTACTGCCATCTATTGGATCCTAATATCTATACCTCAAATTCTCATAATGATCTGTTTTATTTAAAAATTTCCAATTTCCAATTTTGACTTCCAATGATTCACTTCCTGCTAAAGAGCCCCCTGGTGGTTGAAGAAAAATCCACATTTAAGCCGCAAGATTTAGAGTTTAGGAAAAAAAGTAGCGGCTTATAGTCCAGAAAATATGGTAATTCTTTTTTTTTCTTAAGTTTTCTACTGGCATAAAGATAGTGGCAAAATGAAACGAAATTTAAAGTAACACAAGACATAACTGTGAAGATACTGAGAATGCCATATGTTTACAGTCATTGTTTTCAGAGAACATTCTCTGCCTCCCTTCTGATTACAGGAAAGAATTTAGAGCTGTTGCATGTTTTTCTGTTCCACTTTCACTTAAACTAAAAGCTACTCTACTTGCAAGTTACTGACTGATGCAGCAACACAAATAATTAGTCATCCTTTTGTGTAAACATACTGCAGCTAGGTACCATAAATATTGACTCTCATACACTCCGTTTCAATATTTCTTGTGTGTTAAAACTCAACATGTCTTCATGATTCTTAATGTCTCTTAACAAAGTTGCGACTCGCGTTGCGTGTTCACTTTCATAGTTTTTCATGCATTTGCAGTAAACAAACAACAAAACAACCATTAAATTTGTTCACATAAACATGTATTACAAGGATTTTTATCTGACTTTAACACTAAGTTAAGTGAATTTAGGTTCTGTGTTGGTAGTTTTTGTTTTCTGATGTTTCTCAGGATTCACGACATATCAGTACAGACTTCGGTATCGGTTGATATCAGTCCTTTTTTAACGTATCGGTATCGCCCTGCCAAATAAAATGGACTGATTTTAACAACCAATATTTGTTTCCGTTTTGTCGCTGCTTATTTCTGGAGGGGAAGTGGAAGAGGCCGGTCATGTGGTGATGTATGGTCATGTGATACCTATGCAGCGCGGGGTTTTCCCACTTTCAGCAGCTGGGTTTCCATTACAAATGTGCACAAAACATTGTTGATATTCTGCTAATGTTTAAAAAAAGAAATGCCGTTTTGCAATTCAGGTGTTTCTATAAATTAAGAAACACAATTAAAATCGTACGTGGATAAGCTTGCTCACACAATAAGTCATTATAAAAACATGTATTTGTGCATCAGTGATTGTTTTTCTTTCCTCTAAAGCTTCTCCTTGTGTTGCAGCTGATGACATGTCTGACGAAGGCAGCAGCGATCAGATGAAGACCGTGTTTCAAAACGACCAGGGGAAGAAAACCATTGATGTCTACTGGATCGCAGACGATGGAGGTGAGTAATAAAGGGGAACGTCGGATTAGAAAGAGATTTAGCTTTAGATATTTATAGATTAAAAAAAAAAACATGAAACAGCTGCAAACTTTTACAAGAGTGATCAGGATAAGAACAATAGTAACAATAGTTGGACGAAGACTGTGCCGTTGTTTAAAAAAATGTAACACGCATTTTATTTCTGTAATTAAAAATGAAAAGAAATTTTTTTTTTAATTATTCTTATTACCTAATGAGCTTTCAGAGTCTTGTGATATAGAAATCTTGGTGGATGTTAAAGGAGCAGAACGTCATTTTGAATAAAAGATATTGATTGTATGAACACCTCTGCCTGCAAGAGTAAGCTGAAAGACGCACGTTAAAAAACATAAGGGTTTACTTGTAGAAATTGTAGCTTTTATGACCAAATACTTCCATGAGTTGGTAATAATCTGTTACCATGCTAATCCCTTTAATTTAAAACCAGATTGAATGTGTTCCCTTCACTTCTATTCAGATCAGTGGTGCAAACTGCCACCATTTATAATCACTTTGTTTTAAGGTCTGACTCTACTGGTGCCCTACCTGGTCACCAGGAGGAAACGCTGGCACCGATGCAAGGTCCGGGTTTTCATCGTGGGCGACGAACAAAACATGGAGGAGGGTCGCGACCAGTAGGTTTTCCAAGAATTATTTAGTTTTAGAGAAAAGAAATATTTTGCTATTCATTTCTTTGTTGAAATCAAGTTGTTTGAGCACTTCTATACACAGTTTCTTTGCTTAGAGTGAATTGGAGAGCTGTGTAATGCAGGGAACATGATGTTATCATATATGTTTCAGGATGGTGGCTCTGCTGAAGAGGTTTCGTTTGCATGTTAGTGATGTTATAGTCATGACAGACATTGAGAAACGCCCTCATCAAAAGAGGTAAGAAAAATGTCATGATATTTTTTATGTTTATGAAGCACAAAAAAGTGGAATATACTTTTAGTAAATAATCTACAGCATTGGTACTTTTAACTGTTGGTTTAAAATATTGGGAAAATCCATTTGTCTCATATACCAACATAACGGTGTTCCAATAAGACTCACTCGCTTTCACAGGTTTCCATCTGTATGTGTTCACTTCCAGGCTGTGTGTTTGTTCTTCACAGGAAAATTGACCTTTGCTTCCTTGTTTCAGCTTGAGCAGGTTTGTGGACAGCGTCGCCCCCTTCAGGCTACATGATGAACAGCAGGAAGGCATCTCGGTGCAGGAACTGAGACAAAGCGCTCCCTGGAAGATATCTGACAAACAATTTGAGGCCTTTAAGCTGAAGGTGGGCGTTTTTAGCAAACATTTGAGGCAAAACTACGTCTTAGCAGAAAAAAAATATCTAATATATTCTTTACCTTTTACAGTCTGAGCGAAAGGTGAGGCTGAATGAAATCATTCGGAAGAATTCTCACCCCACCGCTCTTGTTCTAGTGTGAGTATAGATTGTAAACACCTGAAAATGTTTGGATGAAGAAAGCATTTACAGCTAACTGATGGAATCGTATATTTACCGACACATTTATTTGTGTATTTTCCTCGCAGGAGCCTTCCAGTTCCTCAAAGCGATTGCCCCAGCGCTTTGTATATGGCCTGGCTGGACACTCTGACGTGTGGCCTTCACTGCCCCGCCGTGTTGATACGAGGAAACCAACAGAACGTCCTCACGTTCTACTGCCAGTAAAACTAGCAATGGACCGATCCACCTTCTTTCACTTCTGATATCGATACTGATATCTGAGGTTTAGCATTGCCCAATAAATTGACTACATTAGTTAAAAAGTGAAAAGTAAACTGCAACAAACCTTGAAGAATGACGGCGCTCAGGCCACAAAGTATAAAATTAGACTGAATAGATCAGCCCCTATGAACCGGAGACATTATCACTGTTACCCTATCTAGAATATTTTTTTCAATATCGGAACTGATAAAAATATTTAATATTGGATCAGAGCATCTCTAAGTGAAACTTCATGTTTAGTGATGGGATTGTAATAGGAATGAAGAACTGTTCTGTAAATAATTCTCCATGAATAATAGCGAGATGAAATCTTGAAATATGTATATGTCTGTAATATTACAAAAAGAGACGTAGCTAACGCTATAAAAAGGTGTAGCTTCTGCTGGAGTCAAGTGAGTTAACAACAATGTATAGATATGGAGTAACTTCATGTAGTGAATTTATTTTTCTTCTTGTGGATCTTAATTTAGATTTCAGTTCAACCAATAGTTGAGTTTCTTGGTTCTTAAAGAAGAAGAGATGAGAATCAGACTCAAAAATACACAAGAGTGTTTTACAGGATCCTGTTAGCTTCACATTCTTGACTTAAAATGTAAAAACCAAACACATCCTGAAGAAGCTTGAAAAGAAGTATCAAAGAACATTAGTGTGATGGAGACCAGGGGTTCCATCCCTAATTGATTATTGATATTATGCTTAGTTTATTTACAGATCAAATGCTTTTTGTTTCAGTTCTTTATTTCAGTTACACTGACATTTAGTTAAACATTCTTTCAGGCAGAGGGACTGGCCTTCCTTCCTGTACAGGGAGATTGTGGGTAAAATCTGAGTTTGTTTCTCATTTATATTAGTTTAATTTGAGTTTGCTAATTGTTTAAATACTTACCTTTACTAGGTGTGTCTCCTCAGCAGGGGAGACATGTGCTCCAGGTGTTGTTAAAAATCTCCTGGAACATACCATTACCATTAAGAGGGGTAATGCTCTGAGGAGTTATATTTAGTTAAATTTATTCTTTGATTGACCTTAGATTAGTTTAGCTCTAATGATTTGCATGTATGTAAATATGTGTTGGTACCATGTTTTGTTTTGGTGTTAAGTTTGTGTAAGTAGTGTTTGTTTCTTGTTTGGTCTTTTCTGATCACCCCTTTACTTGGTATAAGTGGTGAACTTGCCTCGGGTATAAATGTCAGCTTCTTTGTCTCACTTGTAACATAAGCACTATGTTTGTTTTTTTCTGAATAAATACATTAAAGAGTAAATGTATCAAACTGTTTTGTTAAAATTATTCCGAACTGAAAGGGTGGGCAGGGGGAGGACATGGAATCAAGGAGCCACATAGCAGAGTTGTAGTCAAGACCACCAAACCCGAGACCAAGTCAAGACCAAGACCAGTGCCCTGCGCTACATGACACAATAAAATTAAGTTTATCAAAATTGGTTCTCAGATTGATCTGAAAGATCCACATTCCCATAAAACACCTAGATGCTAAATACTTAGAGCTGAAATATATTTAACCAGTATCAATTAAAACTCATTTCATTCTGTTTTTTGGCTGTGCTACAATACGCAGAGGTCTCCTGCTATCCCTAGAAAAATAACACCCTGGACCGTTGCCCATATTGCCCATATTGCCCATGTCAGAAACCACAACTGAAACATCGCAATTAACGGTAAATAACGTTCAACTATGAACACTGTCCAACGGCGCAACAAGAAGGAGCACCGTGACTGTTCTCATCCTCCCTCCCACTGCATGTTTGCCACCATGACAGGAGACAAAATCAATCAATGAGCATGCTCTGTGTTCATACCTTCAACTTTTACTTATTCGGCAATTAAATAAATGTGTGTGTACACAAGAACAAAGAA
>NW_015115099.1:71943-78321 GCF_001443285.1 Poecilia latipinna
GCAACTCTTCATATTGTAACAATGAAATCTTTCCCAAATATTATTGCTTCTTTCAGAATAAGAATTATTTTCTGAATTCTGGCTAAAATAATGCTTGTTGATTAGTTTGTAAATCACTGACGTTTTCTACAACTTCTTTAAATTTAACACCACATTGTTGTGGCACTGTTTAGGTGTTCAGGTGTATTTTTGAAGTGGACATGTTACGTGCATTTTGAAATAAAAAATGTAAAATGTGATAAAAATACATTTTTGTGTTTATTTGATTCCTATTCAACCCACTTTGATAAGAATGACTATATATGTAATATAGGCGACTACAGAGTATCTTTGTTTGCATTTTTGGTTGATGGTGTGCCTCGAGATTTTTTCAATTAAAACAGTGTACCTTGGCTCAAAAAAGGTTGAAAAACACTGATCTACAGCATTGGTACTTTTAACTGTTGGTTTAAAATATTGGGAAAATCCATTTGTCTCATATACCAACATAACAGTGTTCCAATAAGACTCACTCGCTTTCACAGGTTTCCATCTGTATGTGTTCACTTCCAGGCTGTGTGTTTGTTCTTCACAGGAAAATTGACCTTTGCTTCCTTGTTTCAGCTTGAGCAGGTTTGTGGACAGCGTCGCCCCCTTCAGGCTACATGATGAACAGCAGGAAGGCATCTCAGTGCAGGAGCTGAGACAAAGCGCTCCCTGGAAGATATCTGACAAACAATTTGAGGCCTTTAAGCTGAAGGTGGGCGTTTTTAGCAAACATTTGAGGCAAAACTACGTCTTAGCAGAAAAAAAATATCTAATATATTCTTTACCTTTTACAGTCTGAGCGAAAGGTGAGGCTGAATGAAATCATTCGGAAGAATTCTCAACACACCGCTCTTGTTCTAGTGTGAGTATAGATTGTAAACACCTGAAAATGTTTGGATGAAGAAAGCATTTACAGCTAACTGATGGAATCGTATATTTACCGACACATTTATTTGTGTATTTTCCTCGCAGGAGCCTTCCAGTTCCTCAAAGCGATTGCCCCAGCGCTTTGTATATGGCCTGGCTGGACACTCTGACGTGTGGCCTTCACTGCCCCGCCGTGTTGATACGAGGAAACCAACAGAACGTCCTCACGTTCTACTGCCAGTAAAACTAGCAATGGACCGATCCACCTTCTTTCACTTCTGATATCGATACCGATATCTGAGGTTTAGCATTGCCCAATAAATTGACTACATTAGTGAAAAAGTGAAAAGTAAACTGCAACAAACCTTATTTAATCCTTGTGCGTGCGAGGACTGAGGCAAACGTAGAGGACTATGGCAAATGATACAAAAATACGAATCAAGTAGCACAGTTCAGTCGTGTTCTAAACCAATATTCATTTCAAAATATAACTTGATTGAAAGAAAATATGTGTGTGGGGTCGGTTGGACCCAATTTCTACATACAAGGGTTAAAATGCTTCAGAAACCCCTCCTTGTCATTTTAAATTTAATATAAAATTAATAAAGAACAACGGCGCTCAGAGCACAAAGCATAGAATTGGCTGATCTATGAACCGGACACATTGTCACTGATACCTTATCTAGAATTTTTTTTTTTTTTTTTCCAATATCGGAACTGATACTGATATTTAATATTGGATCAGAGCATCTCTAAGTGAAACTTCATGTTTAGACATGGGATTGCAATAGGAATGAAGAACTGTTCTGTAAATAATTCTCCACGAATAATAGCGAGATGAAATGTTGAAATATGTATATGTCTATAATATTATTACAAAAAGAGACGTAGCTAATGCTATAGAAAAGGTGTTGTAGCTCCTGCTGGAGTAAAATGAGTTAACAACAATGAATAAATATGCAGTAACTTCATGTAATGAATTAATTTTTTTTTCTTGTGGATCTTAATTTTGGATTTCTGTTCAACCAATAGTTGAGTTTCTTGGTTCTTAAAGAGGAAGAGGTGAGAATCAGACTCAAAACTACACAGGAGTGTTTTATAGGATCCCGTTAGCCTCACATTCTAAACTTAAAATGTAAAAAACACATCCTAAAGAAGCTTGAAAAAAAGTATCAAAAAGTCAAAAAAAATACATATATGCACAGAAATGGTTAGGTCGTGAATTAAATTAATCAATGGCTACTCCATACAAGATTTTCCTGACAATATTTTGTCCGGATTTTAAGGAAGTTCTGATAATTTTGCTGCTCTTGAGACAAACTTGAAAGATATTCCTACCATCTCATCTTGAGCCAATACTGTAGCAAGTGTTCTTTGAGCAATAGGAAGGTTATCATTATAAAAACTGAAATATATTCAGGGAATTTGGATTCCATTCTCTTGAAATGCCACATAATGTGACTTGAATGACTTCTGGAGTAAAACGGTTTGGTTGGCAAAAGCAATGATTTTTTTTTTTTTGCCATTTTTTTGTTCAAATTTTTTTTATTTGAACTGTTATCGATTGAGCACATACTGTAACTGTAGCAATGTATAAATGTTCATATTATAAGTACAATCAGGGGTTGTGTCTTTAACTCGTATATGATATACACTTTGTTGATGTGAAAGCTCTGCTAAAGGGACAAAAATGATTATTCAAACAATAGAAAATGTCAGTTAATTCAGCAGTTAATGGCTTTATGTGTTTCTAACTTTATAACAATGCACTAGTACTTGTACATGTATATTTTGGCTGTGTACATTTTTTCTAAAATATTAAATACAGAGAGTTTTTGTTGTGTACACTTTATATTACTGATGGTGAATTAAAAAGTTTAGTATCTTTATTTGTCTCATTTGGGAAAAATTCTTTCCGGACTGGGGAAAACCGCTACAACAACCACATTAAACACAATACGACATGAAAAATGATCAAGTAAATTGTATTTTCCAAAAAGAAAAAAAAAAAAAAATCATTTAACTTTGGCCACAAAAATATTTATCAATGATCTTCCCACTCCCAAACATCAGTACAGATTCCAGTAAAATGAATTCATCAACAGGCCTCCTGCGATCCAGCTCATCTACTCGTCAACGGTCGCATACAAATATCCATGCAAACATTGGTGTATGTTTTTTCAGGCAAGGTATAAGAGTTAGAGCAAGTATTCAGTTGGCAGAGTCCATTCAACAGAAAACGGTAAAGCCTTTGATAACACAGGGAAACGTGTGACTGTTTACGGGAAAACAAACTGCTCTGTAGTGATGAGTCACCTTTATAGAGTTAGACAACAAAAAAATGGGTTTAACCAAAACAAATGAGAAAATAAGTAGTGAAATGAACTCTGTGTCATGAATGGTGAGTTTATGGATGGACCAAAATGCAGACAGGGGCTGGGGGCATGGAGCGTGTTGAATGTTTTGATGAAAATAAACTTACAAAAGAACCCCCACAGGAGCACAGGGAGCCAGAGCATAACAAAAACAGAAATCCAGGGAAAATAGACAGCAGGGTAACAAGAGGACGAGACAGGATAAAACTGGTAACGGGGTTTAACAGGAGGAACCAGCAAGGAGTGTCAGCAGGAGAAGGGTTTCAATATTGTGAGGGTGAAAGCTGCACTGTAAAAAAAAAAGTGTCTCTAATTTATATCAGCCGCTGTGGCAACCAAAGAATTTTACCGCATAAATGCGGTAAAATTCTGCCAATCACAGCTGCCAGTATTTTACCGTAAATTGAAGATGTTTTTTTGCAGTGTGGAACAAAAGACCTGGGCTGATTGGCTATCGGGTTACATGTGTGAGGGGAGAAAGAGAGAGGAAGCGAAATACACTGGGGACCAGGAAATGAATAACATAAGAAACATAATAAAACTCAAGTAACTAAGAAAAGATTCGACACAAGAACTAAACAAAATAAACTGTAATCACTAAGAAAGGACCGAACCAAAGTAAAAACAGAAACACAGCTGATCTAATCAAAGGAAAGGAACTAAGGAACACAGAAATAAACAAAACCCAAAACTGACTCAAACAACCCAAGATCCTGACAGCCAACTTTTCACACAGTGACATTTTTCAGGTATTTGTGTTCAGTTATTCAGACTGTTATGGCTGATCACTAATAATAATAATAAAAAAAAAACTCCCCCAAAAGTAGAATTTTACAAAAGACCAACAGGAAGAATTTTTTTTAATTTTAAATTTTTAAATATTATGGCCACTGTAATGGAATGAAGTTTTTCCTTCATTTGTATTTCAATCAAGCCCTGCAGGAACCATGGAAAAGAACAGAATCTAAATCTCATGAGATGCAGTCCAAATATTTACAGATGGCGTTAATTTTTGAAGCGCTATGACATCTACTGGTGTTGGTACATTGTGTTTCATCTTCTCAGCACAGATGTAAGGAGATCCTGATTCCACCTCAAACCAAAATCACTCCAAACTCACCAACTGCGCCAGTCTTCTTTTTACAAGAAAATCTTTCTGTTTCAAACTGCGTCAAGGTTTGACTGTAAAAAATACTGACGTTCACCAGAGAAATGCATGCAATTTCCCAGAAGATATACTGTAGCATGTTTTTTCTAAATCATACTGCAATTAGAAACTTATCCTCAGTTAAATTTCTAACTCTGAATAAATGCTCAACACGATTTAAATATGATTTGTTTTGCTTTCCTTAGGAGTCATCCAGCCACACTAACATGCTGTCAGTGTGTTTTCCCTTTGTAAATAATCAACCCAAGTTACGGCAATATTTTAAATGTTTGTTCATTCAAATGCTGCTGCTGAAAGGGGGTCTGTCCTGAGCTGAAGTGAGCATTTGATTGTGTGGAAACGGCACACTGAGATAGAGCATCGTTTCCACCCGACGAAAAAGACATAACCAGATGTAAGTTTCTCTTCTAGCTAAAGTTTGACATTGTATCAGCTGAAGTGATGCAACTGTATGTGTATTTATTTTCTACTTGTCTTTTTTTCTCCAAATGTTACATTTCCAAAATCTTAAAATCAGTTTAGATTTTGAAGAAGTATGTTTTTTTTTCTTCCTAAGATCTGGAGCTTTCAACTATTTTTATTAGAGACATTTATATAAAAAAAATCTAAGACTGTCGTATGTGTTTTATTTATCAGAGGCAAATATTTGGGAAACATTAAGACAAAGAGAAGGATAAAACGATGCCTTGGGACAGAGCAAACACGCAGTGGATCATTTTTCTGCTCATTTCGATGGGTGAGTGGCTCTACATCATAAAAATAACTGATGAAAAAGTAACATCTGATATCTCATGCAAGAATAAAGTTGTAATAATATAAGAATAAAGTCATAATATTCTGAAAATGAAGTCATAATTTACAAGAATCAAGTTGATATTATGAGAACTATGACTTACCACTGCGGTAAAATGAAGACTTTAGTATTTTAAGTAGTTATACTCAGCATCTGATTTATCAATAGCAGAACTTCAAAACAATTGACATGGCCCCGCCCCCTTGCGGAAGTAGAGCTGTCCTCCGACAAGCCAGCTGTTATTAAGGCAGACTAACGGACCTCATTGCGTTATCCGATACATTTTTTGAGTCATTTTTGCCTTGTAAACCAACACTGAGGCAAAGACGGTGGGCAAGAACATTTTCTAACTAATCCTATGTCAGGTCTATAAGGTCATTAGCGGAAAATAACGAAGAAATCAACGATAAAGCCCAAGAAGAAATATGAGGGACAAAAAAGTCTGGTTGAGTGTGAGTCTGAACGCTGTCGACGCATTTTACACGTACAAAATAGGTGAGTAATTACTTAAATAATACCGGCTTGTGAAAATCTGTCTTCGGGAAAATGCTTAGAAATAAACAGTAGCGAAACGGTGTTTAATCCTTGTGTGTGCGAGGACTGAGGCAAACGTAGAGGACTATGGCAAATGATACAAGTTTTACGTGTGTGGGGTCGGTTGGACCCCATTTCTACATACAAGGGTTAAATTTCTGAACAGCAGTTACTGCAGGTTAAGCTTTGATGCTGCCATAGAGCCACCGTTGGAATCTACACGCATAAAATCCAGATAACTACCTTCACTTATTGATCTGGAAATGATTAGATGTTTAGCACTGATGTTTTAATTTAACTGAGTTGTGCTTATTTGACACCGCCGTCAGCCGTGAGTTGCTAAGTCGTTAGCATGGCGCCATCAGTAAGTGTCGTTATAACAAGAAAACTGGGATGTTTTCTACCGGTTACCTTTGTGGTGCTGACTAACTTGGTAGTTTCCGTCCATCAGTTTCATTCATCTGGACGTGAGGTGAGCTGCACTCCAAGATCGATTTCTTGTGTTATTCCAGGCTCCTTTTTGGTTTTAGAAATGTAATAAATTGTATTCTGCCCTCTACACGTTCTGGGTAACGGCTGTCGGGATTGGTTATTACCCACTGACAACTTAGACC
>NW_015115099.1:78547-81063 GCF_001443285.1 Poecilia latipinna
ACCAGTGCCCTGCGCTACATGACACAATAAAATTAAGTGTACTTATCAAAATTGCTTCTCAAATTGATCTGAAAGATCCACATTCCCATAAAACACAAAGATATTAAATACTTAGAGCTGAAATAAATTTAATCAGTATCAATTGAAACTCTTCATTCTGTTTTGCTTCTATCTCTGCTACAATCTGCAGAGGTCTCCTGACATCCCTAAAAAGATAATGCCCTGGGCGGTTGCCCATATCGCCCATGTCAGAAACCACAATTGTCTGCACTATTAAACATAGCAATTAATGGTAAATAATGCTCAACTATGAACACTGTCAAAGGCGCAATAAGCAAAAAGTAACCAAGCATAAGGAGCACCGTGACTGTTCTCACCCTCCCTCCAGTTGCAATGTCTCCCACCATGACAGGAGACAAAAACAATCAAAGAAAGAGCAATGAGCACGATCTACGTTCTTACGTTCTTGTTTTATTTAAACCAATTGCCAATTAAATAAATCTATATTTTTTTTTTTTTATGAAATAAAATAACTGCACTGCATGCAGAGCATTAAAGAACAAAGAACAGCTCTCAGTGAGGCTTCAGTCCTATAGGACTTAGAAAAGATCCATTCAGAAGAATCGGATCGATCGTGAATGTCGCATCACTTTATAGCAGACTTTGTTGCAAAACACAACACAGCCCTGGTGCTTTTCACCAAGGGTTCAAAATTCCAACACTTTGTTTCTGCATGGACTTTCCACAATATTCCTATGCAGATTTGGGTTTCCTCCAAGTACTTTGGCTTCTCCCACCATCAAAAAAGCAACATATTAGCTTATTTTACATTCCCTACATTTCCCTTCAAACAGTATATGGATGCATACATGACAAACTTTGTTCCACCAAAGTGGAACTGTGATGCTACACACAGAGTATCACAGGAACTCTGGATGGAGTTTCCAATGTGCAGATGTGTCAAACTATTGTGCCATCAACACGTCAGTAACGTTTTACTCTAATCTGACCCTTGTTTCAGTAACAAGTATTCTATCTAACATGTTACTATTTACAGTCCAATAATCAGATTAAAGTTATGCATCCACATACCATAATGACTGTCATTCCAGGATGAACACTCACTTTATCATTTGCCTCACAACTAGAGAGATAAATAATACTCTGGTAGCACAGAGCCTACCAGATTCTGATATATCTTATTGATCAAAATGCATTGATATAAATTGACTGGCAATTGAAGAAGTTCTGCCTCTTTCTAAAACCAAAGTAAAAAACAAATCATAAAATAGGACTCAGCAGTTTTAAACTCAATACATCAGTTTGACCAACAAAGATAAAATCTAAAAAAAAAACAAGTTTTGTTCTTCTTGAACTACTCTCTACATCAGTGCAACAATTTGATCTGCAAAATAAATAAAAATGATACTTTTCACTTGTAACAGACATCTTAGCCCCTCACTGATAACTCAGTCCCACTTTCCAGCCCTGCATTCAGTAACTTACCAAAGAAGAACCATGAAAAACACTGAGGCAAAAAACAGAAATGTTTCTTTTCTCCTGTCATTTTGAGCCACAAACATTTAACTAAAATATCTACTATTATGTGTTTCTGTCCCTTCCTCTGACTCTCTGCAGCCTGATGTCCCTGCATGGATTCATGGATTTACAACAGACAATGCAGTAATTTACAGTGTCAGAATGTGAGCTAAAGATAAAAAAGTATGTTTTTAATCATACAGAATGAGAATTTAAACATTTAAACACGGGAGGAGGGGGGGGGGGGACATCCCCCCCGTCACCCACGGTCCCTACTCCTATGGTTACAAAATAAAAAGGTAGGGTGAACTGATGCAACCTTGGGGGGCCCTGTGCTACTTAACATATCAGAGAGAACTGAATTGTATTTTACTTGCTGAGATCATTTTGATAAAAAAGAATAATACCACTTAGCTAAAAAGGATTAACCTTCAACTGTACCAATTTCCTGAGAAGAATGTTAACATGGATAGAATTAAAAGCTGAACTAAAATCGACAAAAATGCTGTGGAGTTCTCCAGATGCTTTGAGAGATATGTCAGTTTCAAAATAGCATAGATGAGGATAGTATGAGCAGAGCATACTATTCACCATGCTCTGCTAATGCCGGCTATATCTTTTGGTATTCATACTTTTGATGATATTCAGCTTTTTATGAATTTTTCATCCCCATAGACATGAATGGAAAAAACAAGAACAGCTCTCTCTGCTGGCAGACTTGAGAATTACAATGTAAAATCTAAGTTTTGTTTCTTTGTTCCTGTGTCAGGTTGGCTTCAAAACCTTTTGCCATCTTCACCAAAAGCATTCAGCATTGAGCATTGAGCATTCACACTTGCATTTTCTTAGGAAATGCACACATTCTAGCTTGATTTTGATATTCCCTCCAACATATCTGCCTATCAGAGATCAGACCCAACATTAAAACTAGTGGTGGAGAAAGTACTAAAAAAATTTACTTAAGTGAAAGTACAAAT
>NW_015115099.1:85159-87760 GCF_001443285.1 Poecilia latipinna
AAATT
Source organism: Poecilia latipinna (assembly GCF_001443285.1). Classification (NCBI taxonomy): domain Eukaryota; kingdom Metazoa; phylum Chordata; class Actinopteri; order Cyprinodontiformes; family Poeciliidae; genus Poecilia; species Poecilia latipinna. The sequence continues at coordinate 85,165 of NW_015115099.1, forward strand.
AAAGATATCTCAATTTTAATTTTGACTCGTCATAATTCTAATTAAAGACATCTCGAATGACAACATAATTCAAGATATCTTAAATTTATTTTTTGATAGTAGGTATGTAGTTTTGACTAGTGAAAACTAAATTATAGATATCTCAAATTCAAATAATGACTAGACAAAATTAAATTAAAGATATCTTGAATTGTAATTCTGACTAGTCATAATTACGTTCGAGATATCTTAAATTATAATTACGGATGACTGACCCTTCCAATGACGAATCCGGTGACGTCATTTGAGATATCTTGAAAGGAATTTTGACTAGTCAAAATGTCATTTAAGATATCTTGAATTATTATTCTTACTAGTCAAAATGTAAAAACAGATATCTGAAATTACCATTCCGGATAGTCAAAATGTAGTTTTGTATAGTCAAAATGCATTTTTAGATATCTGGAATGTAATTACGGATAGTCAGACGAAACCAAATTTGTGTTAAAACGGCTTGCCATATGGGTGCTCATGATCCCAGACATTGACTCCACAACTGCAGAGTAAGAGACAGTAACAGCGAGCTAGCCATACAGTAAAGTGCAGCAATATATTCCTCGTACCACAGTGATCACTTATTAATAATCGCAAAATAAACATTAAGCCTAAAACCATACCACTGCAACAGACTGAATGTTCTGCTCTTTGTGTGGGAAATATTTCAGTGTTTTTTTAGGGGCGTTGTTGTCAGTTGCTATGACAACGAGTCTGTGTGTAACTTGGCCAATGCAGAGAGCGAAAAAGACGTGGCTTTTAGTTGTACTTCAACGGGTTTTCCCTTTGCTGTGGAGCACAGCATGAAATTAGTAATACCTACATTTCCAAATTTCATTGAGTTATCAGAATTATTCTACGGCGGCAGCGCGGCTAAGCATGGCATGTAAAACAATAGTCTTTTTGCACTCCAGCGTTGTCCGCATGCGCGGAATTTCCTTATGTAAACGATAACACGCAGGTGGTCAACATTTGTATATCTGATTATGATTAAGTCAGTGCCTCACCAGCTTTGCACCTCATCACACGTCACTGTGTAAAGTGGTATATTGTCCTCCTTTATTTAAAAGCTAGTGTAAATACTTGAATAATTCTTAAATCTGGGTGATTCATAGAAAGTATCCAGGCCCCGATTTTGACCTTTCATGACATTTGGAAACTTTTACGAAAAAAAAAAATATATATAAAAAAATACACACAAATGCAGCACAAATGTTTGGTACCAATCTTTTTTGACTGGAAGATGACGGGGGGAGTCTGGGTGACCTTTTGACCTTTAAACTTAATTACTAGATTTAAAACAACAGCAGGACAAATAAAAAATGTTATCAGGACAAACATACCAAAATTGACTGACACCAATTTTGTTTGATTTCGTAAATTTGGGTGGGGGGGCTGGTTGACCTCTCATGACCTCTGGAAACATTTACAGATACCTTTAAAGTAAATTTGGGACAAACTATGATTTTTGCTGCAAAATTCAGCACAAACATTTGACACTAATTTTGTTTGATTTGAAGAAGTTGGGGTGGGGGGACTTTGCATGCATGAATAGAGTAGTAGTGGTAATGTACTTTTATTGTTTATAAATTAGATAGAAATGAAAATTTGCGTAATCAATAAAGTGGATAGTGAATATGGTGTTCTGCTGTTTATTTAAACTTTAAACCCTATATAGAGCTGAACAAGATAACTGACAAACACATCACAACATAAGCCCTTCATATCAATCAATATAATCAATAATTATTGATTAGCTTTTTTGTTTTATATATCTGAAATACATCCAAACTGGTGACATGATCTTCAGTGCTTTATCCACAATTTCCGCTTGAACTTTTGACTCCATCTTTGCAAATTTATTATTATTAAATAATAATGAAAAATATAGAGATGTTAAATGCTCATATTTGCTTCTGTCTCCCCTGTGTGAGTGCTTTTTTAAAATATTATTTTAGTGATTGGCATCATTTCACGGTTCACCTGTGGGGGGCGCCCCGTACAGCTACTAGCTAGGGGGTAGAGGTGCCGTACAGGCTCGTGACGCACCAGAAGCGTGAATGGAGCTGAAAAGTAAGTCTTCACCTTGGAACGGACCAACCCACAAGTGGAGCGTCGGAGTTTTGGTCGGGTTGAAGTTTTTTTGTTGTTGCTGTTGATTTTTTTTTTTTTTTTTTTGGAAAGAGCTGGCTGGACGCTAAAGGATTGTTGGACCGGGTAGTTCACACGCCTGCTGTTACTAGCCACTGACAAAGTCACATTTGGTGTGTTTTTAGGAAAAGACAGAAAAAAATATATCTAAAGAAAAATAATAATAATACGAAGGAAAAAAGCTACTAAACTGAGAGTCTGACGGACGAAGGACTCTGCGGGCTGGCCCTTCTCAACGGAACGTTAGCTCGTTGAGGAACTCTGAAGCAACATTGAAGGTAGGCCCCACCTCATGTGTGTTCCGCCAGGTGACTGTTTTGTGTATTGCTTTTTCTCTTTTTACGGGAGTAGAGCCTATTGTTGCGGCTGTACTCCCATAACCATAAAAAAAAAAAAAAAAAAAATTCCCCTC
>NW_015115100.1:0-12408 GCF_001443285.1 Poecilia latipinna
GTGCCATCAAAATTAGTTTGTGTGTGTGCTTTCAGAGGGGTGTGTGTGTAATATATACACCCCCCTACTGTCCTATTTCCAGTCGTCTGTCCACACATAACAACTGTCAGTATCCAGCGAGATATGAAGCTGAAAACAAGGATGACGAAGAGCAACGATCAGTTGGATATTACTGTTGGGTTTGACACGGACTATGGTGGATTTAGCATCACCTTAAGGATCTAAACTGTACCTTCGCATTTTCTATGGTAGGTGCATATGCTATGATGTTGTCCATCCAGTGAACTCAGTGGGTTGTCTTGTAAAACTTTGTTTTTTTATATTTCATTGGGATTCAGCTTGCTCATCCAAGAATATAAGAATCTCTTATTGCAAGACAAGGTTTAAAAGCAATTTTGTTTTCAACTTGAATATATCTTTTATGGAGTTTATTTATTTATTTATTTATTTATTTATTTATTTATTTATTTATTTTGCAAGGGAATACATATGTGAGTTGGTTATGGTCAGCAGCTAAAGATAGAGCACTTAAAAATTAAGACTTGAGAAACAGAAAAATAAATAAGAGATGCATTTGTCTTGTTACTACCCAACATGCAGCTGTACTGAACGCTTGCTTTTATATTCAATATGCCAGAAATATGTTTTCTTATCTGATGGGAATTGAACAGAGCATTGCCTATGTGAAACCAGACCACAGTGGAATTTGATAGAAACAGTGCAACTTTTATACTCTCTACATGAATAAACATTACATTTTTGAAGTGATACAGGTTATAATTTTTTTAACCTGAAACCTGTTTGATTATTCTAGCTGTTTCCTAACCCATATATTTGTTTTCTATTCCCGCTTAACCCATGCTCTCATGGACATCCAGCAGTTGCGGGGTAAGAGGCAGGGCACAGTTCTTACAAAATCATGCCCACAGGAAAATTGTCTCATAACTAATGTAGTTCAAAATGCAGATACAGGGAGAAAGAGTGAGTGTTTTGTTATCTAAACCATAAGAAATAATGTATAATTACATTTATTTGACAAGACAAAAAAAATCTTTGTTCTCAAGAAACTGATGAACCAAAATTAGTCAAACCACAAACTGAAACACTGTTGGATGCATCTGTAGGCGAGTAAACTTTTAGGAAGCAAATGAGCGGTTGGCTTTGATAATGTGAATTTGTTTGCACTTCTAGAAAATGTCCCATTTTCTAGAAGGTACTTTTAAACCTTAATATTTTAAACATTATGTGAAGATTGTATTCCCTTTGGGGAGAAATATAAAGTTGATGGGTCAAACATAGCAGTGTGGATCACTGAGGCATGTGTGCAGATATATTGTCTATTTGGAAAACTTAATATGTGGGCCTTTTCTGACAGTACCCTTTCATTTGGCACCTAATGCTGTCAAAGGAGGGCATTTCAGCTGTGAACTGAAGTTAATCTTGTGGCGGATTTTAAGAATTTAATCTGTGCCTTCACATATCAGACTTTTAATGTAAAAGCCTTTATGCTGGTTTCAACCCATTTCTCCTGTCTTTTTCATGACTTCCTAGAAGCCAGATGTTGGTGAGATCTCAATCTCAATGTTTTGTCTACACTAAACTGTCTGTCATAAAGTCGTTAGTTGGGTCATAACGTCATTACCTTTCTGGTCTTTTACCATTGCAAATACCGAAATGATCAGAAAAGTCAGGTGAGCTATTGCACCTGGATTTACTGAAAAAGACCACAAGGTCATGCAGCAGCTTTACCAAAACCCTAAAATAGTTTTTCATTAGATCTTGAACTTGCAACACCTACTAGTCCCTTGTTGTGATTTTTTTATTATTATTTTGTGTCTGGGTTATTTTAGTTGTTTTTTGATTTGTTTGTGTTTTTTGTGTGTTTTTTTTTTGGGGGGGGGGGGGGGCGGGGGGTATTTTCTGCATGTACAATACAAGGCTATTTAAATAAATTTGACTTGAATCAGAAGTCATTCCTGCTTGAAGGTCACTCTGGGTAAGGCCCTCCTACCACCATGTTACAATTCTTCAGTGTAAGGTGGCCTTCCAGTTCACCTTAATGCATTTCTCAGATCAAAACTGAATTTCTCAGAGATACTTTCTCAGAGATACAATCATCAAGTCATTGTGTCATTTGTGCATATAAAAAAAAACAGGTAGAAAATTCTTCTGTACATTCGTGCAAGGCAAAAGAAAATAACTTGATCTATGGTGGTCTGCGAAACACAGAGAAGGATTTAGGTTAAAATGTTTGAGCAAATTGCAATCTAGTTGGAAATATGCAAAGCAAAGAGGAAAAAGGAAAAAAAAACAGGAAAACCAACAAACCCTGCTGAATATGTGACTCTACAAGAAACTAAATTATTGTTGCAATAATTACCATCCACTCATTTAAAAGTACAGCAGGTGCTGAAAGCAATCTTTCAGCTATTCAGCAGTGCAAAACCACAAATTATTGTTGAAGAGTGAGATGGCATTATGCACCTTCCCTGTGTGGTCCCTCAGCCTTCTCCCCTCCTGCTGCTCTCCTCGGGCCTTCTCCCCTCCTGCTGCCCCCTCTGCTGGGGTTAGTGGGCATAGTTGACCCTGGTTAAAATTCAACTTTCTCAACAATAGCATGGTTAGTCATGTCCTTAGGGGCCTGGTTGTGCAGGGAAAGGATACTCAAGTTCCAATAATAATAATAATAATAATAATAATAATAATAATAATAATAATAATACATATCTTAAGTTACCCAAACAAGATTAAGAATCTCTCTCTTGAGGGTGTAAAAATAATTCTGACATTGAGATGAAATGTTGAGTTTATTTAAGCAAACAAAGGAGAGCCATGAGAAATGGTTCAAACTGATGATTTTTAGTGACTGTACTGTGCTGCCTCGTTTTATAAATAGCCATGAAGGCACTTGGGAGCTGAAGTGATCCATTTCTGTTGTTATCAAGTTGTCCGTTTCTATTGTTTCTTAGCTTGTATACTCAGTTGCACAGCATCTCAAGAGCTACTTTGTTACTGTAATCTCTTAGTGCAGCAGGTCTGGACTCCAGAGACACCAGTATAGCATCCTTACCTTTTACTGTAGAGCCATGACGTGAATAGCGTTTGGTTTGATATTTACTCAAATTGGGGTCTTCCTTGATGTCATAATATATTGATATTATTTTTTACATTTTCTTCAGCTTAATGAGAAACATCCAACACAATATATGTAACATACATGCCACCTGTTTGCCACCAGTGCTAATAACAGAAAATTTGGCATTCTATAATGAATTTTGGGGATTTCAAAAAACATTATTTCAAATGATAGAAAAAGCTTTCTATGCCTGGTATTTCTTTTGTTGCTCTCCATTTGACTTCTTTACTAATTAATTAACAGACTCTGCGCAACGTGTCTTCATAATCATGGAGAAGAACTCAAAAATAAATGAGTGTTCAATTGGCCTAAATCTGAGAAAAATATGATAATCCTGGATAACTATATGATAATTTATAAGAATATCCAGTTGCTTGAAAGAAAAATATAAAGGAATTCTTAGGATAATTTCAGAGGTTTGCGTTGCATAGTATATATTATGTGACAGGTGATCCAATCATTGAAAGTAGCCTAACAACTGCTGTGCCTTCTTAAACATGCTACATTTCCATATAAAACACTCTGTTACTCATCCATGTTATTACAGATGGTGCCTTTTGAATGAAGCACTTACAACAAGATTGAAAGGATGTAAAAGAATGAGTCTTTAGTTTATATCACATCAGTCCAAATAAAAATAGCGCCGGTTCAGAAAAGCATTGTGCTTTTTTTCATCATTAATTTGCAATGATTATGTTGCAGTTTTGGGTGCACCCAGTCCAAAGCTTGAGAGTTTGTCTAGCTGTTGTGGAAGAATAAATTAACGAATTAATTAATGATGGAACCATTGTTAATGAGATGATGACAGAGTTTAGCAACCATAACATAATGACTTCCTGTCTAGTATTACGTAAGAACACCTAGTCTCCATTCCGAAATCTGGAGGTGTCCTGTGGTTTCTGCAACCTTGACATTAGGAAATAATGACATCCTTGTGGATTAGGATCACTTCCTAAAAATGCAACCAAGAACAATATGTTTGGTATTCTAGGTCAGGCAATAACTTCAGAACATTTTATATGTTGAGTCATTCACAGGCATCTGTTACAGAGGATCCTCAGCTCTACATTTTGGAGCTGACCACAAAAAAGTGGAGTACTGTTGCAATATTGGAGGAATAAGTGAGTAATGGGGCCACAAACAATATTTTTGAGTGGTGGCATACTCTGAATTATTCTGCTTCTGATATCCTCCAATTTTTTTAAAGAAAATTTGGAGAGATGTGGCTGCTGGTGCTCCTGGAGCCACTGTGTGAAATGGAAGGTGTTGAATCTTTTACTAAATATTGAAAAACATAACTAAAAATAATAATAAGAAGAAAACAAAACCGAAGTTTGAAGTTCTTGATAACAATTACATTATTTTTTCAGTATCAAGAATTGCTTTAGGCTTTTATCAACTTACACCGGTTTAAACCTTTGGATTAACTGTAGCGTTGTCTTTTGTAATAGGCATCAAGACTTAGTCCCATTTTAATTGCTTTCGCAAAGGTCAGGAAGAGGAGACTGGACATGTTAAAGTCAGAGCTCTTAAAGAGAAACAGATTAATTGGAAGTTAAAAACACAGAGGGGTATACTTCTGTCAATGTATGAAGTCAATTTCCCCCTGTTGGTTGACTACTTCATGAACAGGGTGTGCAAAAATAGTATATCTTCTGAAAATAAAATAAATAAATTCAATTCTAACTCTATAGTACTGTTTGAATAACACTGACCATTGCAAATATGATCTGTGGCATTCTAATTACTTTAATCAACACATATTGAACCTGGTTAGGAAATAAAATAAAATAAAACAAAATAAGAATGTTCACATGATACTTAATGTCTTAATAGGTTCAACCTAAAAAAAAAAACAGACAGTAAAAGACGGATTCCACTGAGTTGCACAGGAAATCATCTTTACAATATGGATAATTAGATGGTCCCTACGTCCACAAATATAATCTTGCACAAACACAATTTTGGTCAATATTTCTCACTTACAATAGCATACAAGGCACCTTTAGCTTGAATTTGAATAATAAACCTTAGGTTTAGTTTTTCTGTTTTATCTTTAGTTCTTGATTTTTATTTTTATTTTTCCATATTTCAAAGGAGCATTTTAAATTTGCCAAATAAATCTACACAGTTTCCCTCTAGGAGAAAAGTATTCCGATTCAATTTCCGACCTTTATCCCCCCTTCAACATGTGCGCGCGATTCTCTCCTCGACCACAGGGGGCGATGTCTCCCGGTCTGTGAACGCTGAAGTTTTACAGGAACCTCTGACGTGTCAAATCATCGCCATTTTCCTGTACAGGAGGAAACGCCTTAAGGGAAGAAAACATATCGAGCGAGTGAGTTGAAACAATTTAGAACAAAACTAAATGTTTAATCTTCTGTAAAATCTTACTGTAGGCTGTAGTTATGCAGGCAGAGCTGTTTGTACAAGCTAAATAAAACTGCTTCAAGTGCTTGCGGTAACAACACATTCAGAAGCAGAGTAACTTACTGCTAGGAGAGCTAGTTTCTCTCGACGATGCTGTCCTTAGCTTCGTATCTTCCCCTCATGTTATATGCTAGGTTGTTAAAATATATAATAGCGTGAATTGTTTTAAATACTATCTAGTTGGAGTGCTTCCTTTGGCGTTATTGTACCGCAGCATACTATTGTGGGTGTTTGTTTAGGTAGGTGGGCAACTTTTCGCACCGCACCCTGAACAGTCAGCTGTAAAAGCTGCTGCAGCCTGCGTGGTTTATTGGATGGGAAATTAAGGATCCATAAATGGCCCCAGGTGACACATAATCCCCACGAAGCAAATACTACTGTAAATGTTTTGGATTGTCAGCTTACATCCATGTTAATCGATAAAATGTATTGCACAGTTTTCTTTTCTTTTTTTTAAACCCTAACTATGTGGGACTATTTAAAGAGAAGTTAAAGCAAATCTTCAGTTGAACCATTCACAACCATGTATGTCTGTACAATAACTTACTCTGAAACAAATTAAGAAATTACTAACACCATTCGTGTAATTTTAGTTTTTTATTTGACTGTCTGTGGGGATTTATTTACCACATTTATTAAAAATAAAATTGTTGAATTTGTTCCACAGAAGCTTCACTACACTATTTGTCTACAGGTCACATGAAGAAGTAGGATGATCACATACAATGGTGTGAATGTGTTTTTCCCCTTTCTGATTTCCTATTGTTTTGGCTTGTTTGTCACACTTCAGCATTTCAGAACATCAAACCAATTTAAATAATATTAGTCAGAGAGAACACATGTCAACACAAAGTTCTGTTTTTTAAATAAAGGTGTTTTACTATTAAAAGAGGAAAAAGTCTAAACCTGCATGGCTCTGTGTGAAAGTCCCCCTAACCTAATAACTAGTTGGGGCACTCTACCAGTAACTGTATTCATTTGATCTTGAAACTTCCAATGAGTAATTTCCAGTGCCATAGAGGATTTTTTTTTGCCCACTCATCTTTGCAGAATTGTAATTTAGCCACACTGCAGCATTTTTGTTCATGGGTGACCGTTTTAAGGTCATGCTACAGCATACCAATAGAATTTGGATCACAACTTTGACTAGGCCTGTGTGGTACACAGTAGAATTCATGATTTCATTTATCACAGCCAGTCTTCCTGGCCCTGAATCAACACAGCAGCCCCAGGCAATCACACTACCACCAACACATTTTACTCTTGGCATGATATTCATTTTCTGAAATGAAGGTTTGAATTATTTTTTTCTCCCTCAATATTAAACACTTTTACTTAAAAACTGAATTTTGTGTTTACTTGTATTATCTTTGACTTTATTACTGACGTGTGACAAACATACAAAACAAAGGGGAATCAGGAAGGGCATCAACACTTTTTCACACCAGAAAAATACATTAAATAAAACAAGATTAAAGCAGTATTTCATCGTTTAGAGTATTTCATTGGCTGGAGATTGTAATTAGTTAAGAATTTATATCCTTATCTTTTTCTGTGTGCAAAGGTTGTTTATCCAAGAGTCTAATAAAAATGTATACTGAAAATGTTTTATGCCACTAACAACATGAATGAATAAAGTGTTGTAAATTACATTTATTTTGCTTGTCTTAAACTTTTTTATTTTGGGTATCTAATAACTGTTTTTTTTTTTTTTTAGTTTATCTTAATATTTCCACGTAGTTTTACGTTTTCTTTTTCTTTTTCACTCAACAGTTTGTTTGGAAACAGCTGACTTTGAGATTTCTATGTCTGATAAAGGCACCAATTGGAGATTGGTGTTGCCAACATTGCATTAGAGATATAGATTGCTACATTTACTCTCTTCCGATGGGTGTGGAAAAATTATTGCGGTTTTACAGTGAATGGATACACAATCGCCACAAGAGAAAAATATTTCAGACATGTCTGCATTCGCAAACACAAAGCAAATCTTAAGAATTTAATTTCAATAAATCAAGATATTTCGTCCACATTATCAAAACTTCTCATGGTACTATATTGAGCACCTATTTGTTGCTTCATTGCTCACCAGTTGTTTCTGTTTATCCTCAGATTTGGCGGATTTATCGCACCGTTTTTCTCCTGAAGTGATTTTCTTTTCCCATCACCGGCAGCCATGGGGAACATGTTTGCGGGGCTCTTTAAAATGTTTGGGAAGAAGGAGATGAGGATACTAATGGTGGGCTTGGATGCTGCAGGAAAGACAACTATTTTGTACAAGCTTAAACTTGGAGAGATTGTGACAACCATTCCAACAATAGGTGGGTCACATAGCTGGACAGGCAATTAGACAGATTTCTAATTGCCTGCTAAAACTTGTTGGTTAAAATGCCATTTTTATTTTTTTTTTTTTTTTTTTTTGCTTTCTTCCTTAGGTTTCAATGTAGAGACAGTAGAGTATAAAAACATCAGTTTCACAGTATGGGATGTTGGCGGTCAAGACAAAATCCGACCACTGTGGCGTCATTATTTTCAGAATACACAGGGTAATTTTTGATCACTTTTATATTTCATTGTTGGACCAACTGCTGTGGAAAAATGCTCATCACTCTTTTCTGTCTTTTTTTTTTTTAATATACATTTAGGTCTGATTTTTGTCGTGGATAGCAATGACAGGGAGCGATGTGCTGAAGCTCGGGAAGAGCTCTTGAGGATGTTGGCTGAAGACGAACTGCGTGATGCTGTGCTTTTAGTGTTTGCTAACAAACAAGTAAGTAACAAAAGCCTTAAAAATGCCATTTTCTTTGTTAGCCCTCTCTTTTTTTTTCTAGGTGCTAGCTTTTAAAATGTTCCTCCCTGATTTGATTACAGGACCTTCCAAATGCCATGAATGCTGCAGAGTTGACTGACAAGTTGAACCTTCACTCCCTGCGTAACAGAAACTGGTACATCCAGGCAACCTGTGCCACTACTGGAGACGGTCTCTATGAAGGACTTGACTGGCTGTCTAATCAGCTCAAAAACCATTAATGGCTAGAGCATTTAAGAAATTACTCTGTTCCACCCAATCCCTCATGTTTTCTCCTTTCTAAGTAAAACTGAATCAACCCCATACTGGAGACCGTCCCTCTGCTCAGCTTTGATCTCCTATACATAGGCCAGTGGTGGGGTTTTTCCTAATCTTGTAAAGCTTTTGTTAGTACACTTTATTTTATGTAAATGTAAATAATTTTTGGTAATAGGGATCTTATTGTACTGACTTTTCTTGGCTGTTGGGTGGCTTTAACTTTGACAAAGAAATTAAGAGACGAAATTTACCAGAATATTTTGGCCCCAGAAACTCAACACAATCAAAAGGCCTCAGTTAGGTAATGTAGGGACTGATCAGAGGGGAGGTAGAGTGTGTTGAAATAAACCGAATTATACTGATGCACTACTTGAAACTGCTGCAGTAACATGTAACAAATCTTGAATTTAAACAGAACACTGGCATTAACCATTTGTACTGACATTGCTCTCGTCTGTGAACACTCACCAGCTTTTTGTAAAAAATTTGATGGAAGTGAACATACTGCAGTGATCGCACACTATCTGTATAATGGTGTCAGGTGGGCACTGGATCGGTTTTGATTTTTCTATTTAGGAGTCTCAGGTTGATCATATGTAGCTTTTTCAGAGCAAGCACGTCTACTGGGTGTTTATATCTTTACCCAGACGAGAAACTCCTTGCCTACTGAGTACTTATCCCATTAACTCTATAATCATTTATCTGTGAGTGTACTGTGTGAAATATATTGAGCTGTTTGGTGCCACAGTTTAAGGTTCTAGGCAGCTGATCGCATGCTCGATTCTTCTTGGTTTGGGGAAATAGCATTTTGAAAGCAATACCAAAATCAGCTGCATCAATGTGCCACCATCTTTGATGTAAACAAAAAGCCAAACAAATGCCTTTATTTTTCCAAGATTTGTCTTAAAAAATGTTGGCGTTTCCTTCTGTTGTTGGTGCATTATGTTATTTTTGATTTCTAATTGCCTAAATGTTCTAATATTGCAATAAGTCTGTCGATGTTGATGTTTGTCAAGATTTGTGGAGGGTTGCGGTCACACATTGCAATAAAAGTGACCGGCTACAAAATGATTCTGGAGTTTTATTGTACTACACATTCAAAACTGAATTGTAAAGCTTTCAATAACCGTCACTTAAATAATTGCATATTCAGTCATTTTTTGTGAAATAGGATTCTTAGCTGAAAAGTATGTATTTTTATTTAGGAGGTATGAGTTACCCTAATTTCCTTAAAATCCAGTGAAACCAACTGGCAAAGTCTTAGTTGTTAAATGGATTTAAGCAATGTACGATTTGATCTTGGCTTAAATACAGCTCTGTGAGTGCCTCAGTGGTTTGTTAGAATAATTTAGGAGTAAAGGCATCACGAAGACCAAGGAACATGAAAATGGATAGAAAATATGAACTTCAAACCTGCTGAGGCATGGACATCCGACTAAACAGAGGCCAGGCAAGAAGGGCATCAAGCACTTGGCTTGAGTTGAGAATTTGTAAACAGAACCAGTTACAATGGAAAGGTTTAGATCAATATTCATTTTAGAATGGCTCATACAATCAAAGCACTAACCCAAATCTAATTGAGAATCTATCACAATACTTTAACTGGTAGTGTGAAATCTTAAATGTGTATGACTATTTTTGCAAGGTACTTCCAACAGATTAATACAAAATCCTTGTAATGCCAATCTTAACTGTTACACTTAACAGTTAATACTTAAGAAAAAAATGTGGAAAAACCTCAAAATCATCATGAAATGAGGAGGAAATACAATTCCCATCAGTGATGACCCACCCACTGTCGAGGTTAAGGCAGTAATGTGAAGAGCACACCCTGCTTCACTTTGTGTAAGGGTGGCAGTCTAGCATTCTTGCAGGTTGATTAGGCTGCCATGGTTAATGCAGCCAAGCCTATAAAACATGGCAGGAGAGCGTGGTAGTGGTGGAAGGCGTAGTAGTTTGAGCCTCAAGTCCCTCATAGGGTGGCTTTGTCTGGCCTCTGCTCCCGCTGCTTCATCAGCTTGGTTCGTGTGTGGCAGCAGAACGGTACTCAGTCATAAAAAAAGACCAGTCTGGTATTTGGCACTCTTCTTAATGAACATCTTGCTCTTTTGTGTGTTTGTGTGTGTGTGTACCCCCCAGGTATCAGCATGCAATATCTCCTCTTTCAAACCCATTCAAGGCAAATGCAAGCACTACACTCTTGAGTGAAGAGCATTCCACTAGTATCATACAGCATCAAAAAGAATCAGTCGAAGCCATTTCAACTAAAAACCTAAAATTGGTTTATTAATTATATCCTAATACAATATGCTTTATAATTTATGAAATTAAAACTGCATCCACATTACAATACTATGTTTCAATGAGAAGGGAAAAGTGTTAGCTAATGTATGTTAGAAAAAATTATAAGCTGAACTTTCGCCTCATAGGAATTTTTTTTTTTGGGAAAAATCAAAGCCAAAAAGGTTTTGGACAAACAAGCAAAACAGATACACCCAGTTGTGAATTTAATGACAAACTGCTTTGGAAACAAAAAGAGCTCATCACCAAAATTCAATAGAAACACCAAACATGAGGAACTAGTAGTATGATATAAAGCTCAACGTAAGAAGCATCACAATTTTCCTGGCGGTCCATAATCCAGGAGGTCCCAAAACGCTGCGTGTGCACTATGCATCTCTGGTTTTGGTGGGGGAGCGCGGGACATTAGTCGTCCGAGTCTGTGTCGTGGCGTCTCCTGTGGCTTTGTGTGGCACCAGCGGGGGCCTTCTTGTGGAAGGCAGAGTTACTGCGGGCTGGAGACCCCCCGTCAGAAGAGTCTGTGTCGTGCCTCTGCCGTCGATGACGGGGGCGGGAAGGCTGTTGCTCGGCCTTTGCTCCCTCCCTTGAATGGCTGTCATGGGGTCTGGCTCCACTCTGACTGTGGTATGATGGATTATGATGATGGTGGTCCTTTCTGTGTCTGAAAAGTAAAAGGAAACAATCAATGAGTGTGGGTGTGGTGGGGCATCCGATAAGACGTAGCACACACCACTGGGGCATCAGCGACTGCATGGTGTTTTATGGGGGACATGCACAAAAAGAAAAAAGGCTGCTTTAAAACCTATCAATAGTTTGTATTTGCACCTCTCAATCTGTAAGTAAATTGTATTTATATACATCACCTTTCGCAAATAAAAATCACAAAGTGCTTCCCAGATAAACTAAAAACAATGACGCCCTCCATCTGAAGCTAATTCTATTGTCATTCTCACAAATGACTTCCTACAACTCCTGGAGGCATCGTAAATCCTAAATATAAGAAAATACCAAAATTGAAAAAATACATTTGCAAGGAAACAAAATGTAGAACGGTGTCCCAGCGCCATCTAGTGGTGATCTACTATTTTGCATCACTGGTGTTAACTCGTATAGGAAACATGGAGACAGTACAAAGAAATGATGCGTTTGAGTAGAAAGCCTTTGATGTCATTGCAATGAATGTATACATGGACATTAGAGTGCTGCCACTGCTAATTTTTAAAAACATAACAGTAAATGCAGGTAGTTCTGTACAAAAACATAATGTAAAAGAAAATCCCATGAAGAGAATGTGAATAAAGGAATTTATATATATATATATATATAAATATATATATATTTTTTTTACATTTTCTTGGTTTTCCAGTGAGTGTCGAGCTAATACAAAAAAACAAACAAAAAAAACAAAAAAACAATGGATGTACTCAAAAAAAGGATCCCTAATTCTAACACACTATGCTCAGTCTTTGTTGTC
>NW_015115100.1:16929-56648 GCF_001443285.1 Poecilia latipinna
CGTGGTAATAAAAAGGTTGGGGACCACTGGTCTAGAGAATGAGTTTTTCCAAACTTTTTCAGTTTTGCCAAATGTTTTTATCGGTCTTAGGATTGCAGAATTTTTGGAAACCTAATTGTTGTTGTCTCTAAGCTACCATCCCGTAATAGCAAATCTCTTTCACTTGAAGAAATGCTAAGCCAATGTTCAGAGCAGCAGGTTTCAAATAAAATGGCCACAATTAATGAGAAATCCAAGTCTTTTACTTTTACCGACATAACTCAAGTAATATTAAAGAAAGAATAACACCTGCTATTAGCAATTTTAATCTCTACAAAAAGTAAAGTTGTAAAATGCAAAAATAGAATTTTTTATGGTCTTATCAGCTCTAGTGGCCTTTATTTGAGAGTGGTCAGACAGGAAAGAATGGAAACATAACCACACAATTTCCAAGAATGAATGAATGAATGAAACTATAAAAGCCAACCAAATCATGCTTCCAAGGAGGCATTTGTGATTATTTCACACAGTGAAATTGGATGATGTTTCTGATTTGATATAATGTCTGGATTATTCGAGTACATCACAAACCGGTTTGTCATTGGACATACCTTTTCCTGTTATCATCTGATGACGTGGACTCAGAGGCTGACGAATCTCGTCTTTTCCTTTTCTTCTTTTTTTCCTTCTTCTTCTTTTCCTTTTTGTTCTTTTTTTCTTTCTTTTTCTTTTTGCTCTCATGCAAACTAAAATTAAACAAAGGTTGACCTTCATTATCATGGCGTATAATATCCAGACTCCCATTTCATCGTGTCCACTTAATGCTGGACGTTTTGTAGATGTAAAGGGTTAGTAAAATTCACATTTACCCTTTTTCTGTCTCTTCTGGTTTTTCAACGCTCTCAGATGTTTTTGTTGCAGATGTTTCTTGACGACCTTCAGTCTTGTGGTGCTGCAAAACAAGAATGGTTACGATTTTGCACTAAGGCATAAAGATGATAGCAGGAAATAAATCTTAAGTAACCATTAACTGAACCTGCCACTGTCACAAGGATTTCACGTCAGATAATCTGCATTTAACAGTTGAAAAGGAAACTGAACTCACTGTGAAAATTGGCAGACCCATTTTAGCCGCTTCTTTCTCTTTTTGGGACAGCAATATCTTCCGTGACCCCACACTTCAAACACAAGCAGAGGAGAAAAACAAGCATTTTGTCAGCCAAGGCTATTTTTTTTCCGGTCGCACTATTTAACCAAAAGGTAATTCAGAGGACCTTTCAGTAAACTAAAGAACCAGAAATAAACAAATACTATGTTTAAGGCCCACAACCATTCGTGACATTTTAAAATTGCTTTACACAGTTGAATTGTACGAGAATACTGAGATATGACTCAATTTGCTGCAGTTGCCTTTTTTTCCCCCCACAGATACAAATACAAAAATCTAACTTAGAAAAAATAAAATCAGGAAGCATTTTAATGTGACAAAGTCTTCAAAATGGTAGCAGATTAATTTAGTAACATGAAGCCTTGAAAAACCTCACCAGATCTTTGTTTGCTCAGATTTATAATTGGCAAACGAAACAAAGTTGTCCTATTAAGCCATGTTATTTGATCATCTCAATTATTATTTGTAACTTGATTACAAGGACTCACATTCCAGCTTGAAATGGAATCATTGCTAATTTTATATGACATTGGTAATCACCTGGAGCTTCCCAAGCCTGATATACGATCCACGCTCCTCTCTTCACCATCAGCCTCTTCCCTTCTACAAACCTCTACAAGATCCTGTGAAAATTGAATAAAATTTAAACCATGTGATCTTAAGCAATTGAAGATGCTCAGATTTATTCTGTTCACTAGCGAAACCACTTACCTCTTTGGTGAGGCCAGTTGGTTGTCTCTTTATAACTTTGTGTCCTCTAAATTGAGAATGCAAATGGTTTGTCAAGCATTTTGAAGCTCTAAAGTTCTTGTGTTAAATAAACGTACATGTGAAGTCATACATACAGAGCAGCCATCAGCGCCTCCTCTTCTGCTGCTTTCACAGCAGCAAGTTCGTCCTCTTTGGATAACGGTTTGCCAGTTTTTTTGTCTTTTGCGTACCACGTCAGATCTTTACCTTTTTGCCATCGTCCAACCGGTGCCATCAAGGAGTTTCCTAAGAACAAAACAGAGCAAATGACTGGGCACAATTTAAATGTTGATGTCAAACAAATTCGGAAGCATGTTTTCCACCCAGTTTCTTACATTTTGATTTTTATTGCATTATAAATCTTAGTTTTGCACGACTATGAGCAGTTAGGCAACAAGTAAAACACAGCTCAAATGTTAAATGACTCATGCGTTTTAAGTTTGTATTACAACCTAAGCTTTGATTTTCACTGAAAACACACCAGCTGGACTGTTTAGGTTTAATAAAGTTATTAATTTCCCACTAAACAGTGACAATGCAGAGACACTCCTCCTGGCTCTGACTGGTTGTTTTTGCAGAAGGACCACAGAGAGGAGGCAGGAGTGTGATTCTTTTCACAGACTGTCTGTCTCATATTATACTGTCACAACAAAGTGACCGTTTTAAAAAAGTTACCTGCTGCAGCTTTAACTGATATAGAGTGAGGAGATTTTAGGATGAGGATATGTACTCAAATCTTTTGATTTAGGTAAATATCCTAACTAGCAGCATCTTATATCAATCAAAGGTTATTTATTAACTGTTTGGTAAATGAGGAAAAGGTGTGTTAAAAGACTGAATTAATTTATTTTAGTCAGGTTGTGTTAAGAAGGATCCCGACTTTGGACATATTTCTAAATTATTAAATGCTTTGTGTCATATTTACATATGTAGATCAACAAGAAAAAATGGCATCTAAAATGTTATATGATTCAGTAATTCAATTCAAAAAGTGAAACTTGTTTATGTTAGAAAACTTCGGAGAAATAGCCTATCTAAAATGCTTCTGAGATTGCCTCTGATTCCAGAGTAACTTATTTTACTGATTGAAAGTTGTGGCCTGTTTCCCAGATATGTCCATGTATGGCAACTCCTGAACTATTACTGTGGTCCTAATTCACACCTTTTGAATTTTCCCAAAGACAACAGTTAGTTGTTAGTTGTTAATTATGCAGCAGCACCAAACGTCTTTCCTTCCAATCAATTTTCCACTATCATATGTCACTCTTAACAGGCAGCTTTAGGAATAGCCTGTTGTGGCTTACCCTCTTTGTGGAGGGAGTCAATGACTGCTCAACAAGCATGTGACTGTGTAGTAGGACATAGCTTAATCTTGCTTTTTTTTAAGACCTGATGTAGCTCCTATGAGTGATTATCATCAAAAGGAAGAGAAACAAACTATACCCATTTGAGTGTAATCGACGTATACAAGTTTCACATACAAAAATTAATTGCTGAATAAATTAATTTCCCGACGTTGTTCTAATTTACTGAGATGTAAATGTATGGGTTTCAAAAAATTAGGACTGCTACATGCTAAAATGTTTAATCAACACAATTTCGTAAATTGTTAACTCATTTGTTTACTACAGAGATACCCCAACGTATAACTTGGCAAACAAGTTGTGCAAGGCTCTTTTAGCTCGCCTTTTATGTCACATCTGTGCTGCTACGTAGCTCCTCTTGTTTGGCATGCTGACTAGCTGGGCAGCGGTCAGGGCACAGACCGCTGAGAGGCTCTTTCTGCCTAAGGAGGAGGCAATGTGAAAGTGGAAACTTGCTGTGTTCGGGGGAATAAAACACGCCTTCAAGAGCAAGCAAATCAAGCCGTCCAGATTCTATGTAATGAGGGACTCTACATCAAAAGGTATGAGACAGCCGTATGTGGTGGGGCAACATGTGTTTAGAGCCTGCGATTTTTAGCCATCTTCCCTCGTCGTTTGCTCGCTAGCCGTCTGATTAGCACTGATAAAAGCTGCGCTTCTGAACTTACCCAGATAATTCTCTCTGTGTTTATCGACTTTCACGTCGTCCCAGTTGAACTGGTCCTGACCTCCGCGTAGGCCCCCAGATCTTGACGAGCCAAACATTTTAGGGAGAAAAAGTTCCGAGAGTTGAGAGAAAACCAGTAACACGCCGCTAGTGCGCGCAGCTAACGCTAGCAACCCAAACCGTGTGATTGGTCCGGCCTTCGGGACTCCTTCATCCGGGGAAGTTGTGCGGTGAGTTTTAACTTCCCACTATCGAAAGAGGGAGCAACATGTTAACTGGTATGGTTTAATTTTGGAAACGTACGCCAATTGAGGCGGATGTTTTTAAATATAGCAAAAGAACTTGCAGCAGCGCTGCCTTTCAACTAGCCTATTTCAAGCAGCTATGGTAACAGCGCGTCCTTAACGTGTTTATACAGCTATTATGAACTACTTGCAATAATATAAACATAATAAATATATAAGTTCTGTACTGACGTTTTTCTAAAATGTTTGTGGCTAACGTAAATTACGAAAAAAAAAAACCGTTTCCTCGTTTTACCGCGCGTGGTTTTGACGCTGAACGCCGATGTTTTGGTCCGCAGTGATGACGCAGGCAGCACAGTTTTTATCTAATGGCTCTCACAACGAAAGCTCAGGCCAGTAGATGAAGAAAATCCTCCGGAAACGGTCTCAGAGGCTTGGAATAATCTAACCCTCGATGTACCTGAGACATTTTACAAGACTATTTACAGGTAGGAGGCGTACTGTTTATGTTTTATCGCCTCTTTTCATCCCGGATGTCTTAATGTCTGGGTGTGCCATTCATTCCTGGAGTTTGCTAGTTGACATGGTGTACCAGGAAAAGATGGAGCTGAAATGTAGGGAGTTTTCAGTTGATTGATATATTTTTTTTTATGCAACTTTTTACCTTTTTAATTTGTAATTTATTTTGAGCTGTAGCAAGTACCCAAGGAAGCATTTTAATCAATATGTACTAACTGAAAATTTCAGGTTTCAACTTCTCAGTAATTATATTCACGTTAAGACAGCATGAAGGATCTGCAGCTTGTAGTAAGTTCTCAGTCACTCACCACTACTTCCACATTTTATTTAATTAAATCTTTCAAAATCAAGTGGTGTTAATAATTGTTTACTTTTCTTTGTTTTGAATTATGGTGGTTTTAACAAGTAAGAATAATCAATCGGAAATATATGCAGTCAAAACATTTAAATGCGATTTGAGTCTGGGTTGTTATTCTACACAGATTGTAAACACTCATTACTCTACATGTGGTGATAGCACTGTTTAGCTTCTCTTTGTCTGCACTGTAAGAATTAGTTCTATGTCCTAAAATTCAACCTCCTTAGGAAATCATTTAGGCTGTAAAATATCAATAATATCTTTTAACAAAAACATAACATAATACTGGAAAAAAATAACGTGCCAAACAGTTTTAAAGACTAAATTTATTTATTTATTTACATTTTAAAGAATATTTCGATGATTACTAAGGAAATGTTCCATCAAGTTTAGTTTCAGTTCTTAATGTTGTCCTCTGGCATTTATGGAACTCCTGTGATTTAACTTTATTCATCAAGGCAAATACTAGTCACGAGTGGCAGTGCACGGGCTTTAAATTAGTTATGGCACTGAATCCAATAAGTATCAGTTCCTGCTGGTTGTAGTACCATGTGATTTTTGTTTCCCTTCATGCGTTTCTTTATTATCTGTTGCAAAGAATAAAAAATAAAGAAAAACAGAAGCTGTTGATGGTGTTGTGTAGCCCTGCCCCGCCCTCTTGCTTTCCCCACCCCTTTCTATTTCTATTTCTGCTTTCATTCTGTTCTGTCTCTATCAAAACCCTCACCTCTCACTTCACCTGCTTGAACTCTTGTTGATTAAAAGGTAAGGAGAAGCTCTCTAATCTTTGTTTGAGCATTCTTATGGAAGACATCGGTAGCGGATTAGATGTAGATTCAAAGTGTAGAAACGGTGGGAATATGTGAGTCGAAACAGACTCTTGGCTTGAGAGTTTTTTGTTTTTTTTTTTCCCACAAGGAAGTTGTTGTATAATTGAGCTTTGAATGGTTTTAAATGGCTGTTTGTGTGCTATCCAAAGCAGCCTTTCTTCTTTCATCTCTTGTATGAAGTTGTTTTTTTGATATCATGTTCAGGTTCAATAGTTTCTACTAATGTCTTCCCTAGTGACTCTGGCTCAAAGCAGGCAACTGCATCTTTTTTTTCCCTAAGTTAACCACAGGCCACATCACTTGGTTATTTTTCTCCTCAGCATGACTCTTCTCAAAAACATTTACCCACCAATGCTGGAGTGTTGAAAAAAACATTTTTTATTTTTATATTTAGACCAATTTTTACTTTTATGAGTAAATCCTTACTGCCCCACCTAAACATTCTTTTAAATAACTCCAGCCATTTTCTTCTCTTCTGTTTCAGCTATGGCTGGACCCAGGCCTGTGGTGTTTAGTGGTCCGTCCGGGGCAGGAAAAAGCACCCTGCTGAAGAAACTTATCAAGGAACATGAAAATGTGTTTGGCTTCAGCGTCTCTCGTAAGTGTGTCATGCTGTGGCTTGAATAATAAAAAGTCCGTCTTGTGTTTTTGGCATTTTGTGTTCATGATTTTGATCACTTACTCAAATAAGTGGACTAAAGGACTTTGTTTTTCTTTATGGACATATAAACATATATTGTCATGTTGTATTAGGTTTCAGTTTTTTTGTTTTTTTTTGGGTGCTTTATACTTGTAAAAAATATGAATATTCAGCAATGTGTGAAACATTTAGTGCACTTTGAAGAGTGCACTAGTGTTGTTAATGTATAAAAAAAATGTATCAAAATTATCTTATTAATCCCTTTTGTTCGATGTGTTATTTTGCCATTAAGAGAAGCAGAAGTTGAACCATATAATAATCAACAGCTTGTCCAAATTGGTCTGTTAGTTGATCAAACGTCCACATACTTACAGCTTTGCATCTAAATGGAGACGAGCAAAATTTAGCTTGTGTCAAAATGCAAATTAACTCAACAGTGGGAAGCACTAACCTGATAGCAGTAAACCTGCTGATAAAGCAGGTAAATCTCTGTTCGGTATTGGTAATGCTACGGGTTTAATTAGACTTGGGGATCAGGTTAAGGGTAAGATATTGTATAAGTTTCATACATACGCCTGCTCTTTTACTTTTTATATAATAGAGGGAGTTACTCTCTCCCCTGTTACATTAAATGGAAATTTGTCCATTAACTCTTTATCTTGGGCTAAAATATTTCAGGACATGTTTACGTTTAGAACTGAACCCAATGTTTTTTTGTCAAAACAATTCTTGGCAGATGTAGAACTGCTGGAGCAAGCCAAAAAAAAAAAAAAAAAAAACTTCCCAGTGTCCTTTTGTTGCCAGGAGGATTTTGGTGATGAAGTGAGATGTAATTTTTCTTTTTCTTCTAGTGATCTGCATCGTTTCAAGATGTTGTGTCCTGTTATTTGCAGCAAACTTGGTTATGTTTTATCGGTTTTCTTTGTGATTAGGATGTCTTCTACTCTTCCAATTTGCTCTATGAGTGTTATGATTTTTATTAAAAGCTGAATAAATGCATAGTATAAAAGGAGAAAAGACATCTGTAAGTACTGAAACTTTTTGCAGCTCTGGAGTATCTAACACTCATATCATTTAATCTCCCAGATACAACAAGAAACCCTCGTCCAGGAGAAGAGAACGGCAGAGGTACAGCATGCGTCTCTGCTTTCACTGTAATAACAGCAGTCCACATGCTTTCTTGTTTTCTATAAGCCCAATCCCTCCGTGTTCTGGTGTTGGATTTTTAGATTACCATTATGTTACGCGGGAGGCCATGCAGGCAGCCATAAACAACGGAGAGTTTATCGAGAACGCAGAGTTTTCTGGAAACCTGTACGGCACAAGCAAAGCCGCCGTCCAAGCCGTCCAGGCCAAGAATCTCATCTGTATCCTTGACATCGACATGCAGGGCGTGAAGAACATCAAGAAGACAGACCTCAATCCCATGTACATCTCCATCCAGCCGCCATCCATGGAAGTCCTGGTGAGCACAATTGGAATTTGTACAGCCAGTTTGGTTCTGTGAGTTTTCCTGCTAATAATCAATCTCTTGTTGGGAGTTACAGGAGAAGCGATTAAGGGACAGGAATACCGAGTCGGAGGAGAGCCTTCAGAAGCGTTTACATGCAGC
This sequence comes from Poecilia latipinna, assembly GCF_001443285.1. Lineage (NCBI taxonomy): Eukaryota > Metazoa > Chordata > Actinopteri > Cyprinodontiformes > Poeciliidae > Poecilia > Poecilia latipinna. The sequence goes on from NW_015115100.1 coordinate 25,062, forward strand.
CAACGTGGACATGGAGTTCAGTAAGGAGTCACCATTTATTCCCTAACCTCTAAAGTAGAGCTCCATAAGTATGTTTAAAATGAAACATTCTCTTATGATCTCTCCCATTTAGGTAAAGAACCTGGCATGTTTGATGTCGTTATTGTCAATGACAATTTGGAGGATGCTTATAAGAATTTAAAACAAGCTCTTCTTGAGGTGAGCCACTTTTGCGGCTGTATTTGTATCAAAGGAGCTAAAATTAGCTTAACCAGCAAGCTGCTCAGCAGTTGAGAGTAGCTGTGAGGACGGTCAGCTGTACCGTTTCAACTTTTGATGGAGGAGACAGAAGGTGCTGCTGTCGTTTGGAACCCAAGAATTAACGAAGCAAAGCACATGTGTTTACAAGTGTGAAAACACCTCTGGTGAGGAGGCATTGATGTTAATTGGTTTCCACTCATCCAAGCCTCAATAAGGGCATGTAGAAACACGTAGACTCGCTGACAGCTGCAGAGCAAGCACGGATCATTAACACTGGAGCAGAGGAGATGGTTGGCTTTGCAGTCTACTAAGAATATTGTATCTGTAAAGTCAACAGATTTCATCAGGATTTAAAGATTCCAATTAAAATGAATCTTTTGTTAAAGTTAGAACTTATGGACATATCAATTGAATTTTCCCATGTTTTATCATGTTATAGTCACAAACCTCAATGTATTTTACTGGGATGTTGTAGAGCAGCACAAAGTAACATGCTTTTTTTTTTTTTTATACGCCACGTAATGACAAAATGGTTTTCAGATTTTTAGCATGCCTTTGTAGTCACACCCTCTCAGTCAATACTTTCAGGAAGCACATTTCACTTAGAGCTGCAAGTCTAAGTGAAGACTTAAAGCTGGAGACTGAAATCTTTGCCCACTTTGTAAAGTCATTCAAACTCAGCCAGATTGACTGAGCTTTTATTATGTGAAAGATACATATTTTAATCTCCTTTTTTTAATTGCTTACTATTAAGATCTTTACTTTTGGTCTGGCAGATCACCGCTTGAGTTTTAGTCCAACTCGTCAATCATTGTTTGTTTTGAGTGACTGACAGTTAAAATAAAATAAAGACTGGCCATGTCACTTTTTTTTTTTTGGATTTTCAGTGGACCAAAGGTTCTTGAACCTGGTTGATAATTGAAATTACTATATTTTGGACTTTTGTGAAAAGAAGGTAACACTCATAATTATATACATGATGTACAGGATCTGTATTTAATTCAGAATGACCCATTTTAGACTTTCCTATATTAGATCTTAACTGATCCATGTTTGTCTAAATACAAAAAAAAAAGTCTGAAGCTGCTGTGGCAATTTTTCATGGCATTTTTGGAATACACAATAATAAAACCCAACTGTCTTATGTTCTAATATTTAAAACAAAAAAAAGACAAAAATCTATAAATCTGAGCCTGAAATATGAATTTTGAAATGTAAATACTGCAGGAACAATGCAGGGTTTATGTGTTTGATGCATCTTGTAATCGGCTTGATTTTTCTCTCTGTAGGAAATTAACAAAGTCAAGAAAGCCAAGACTTCTTCGTAGAAGATGGCACAGCCTGGCACCTCATCCATCCACTCCCCTATAACTCCAGACCTCCATTTGACATGTACATTCCCTCAGATGGTGGTCTGTGAAACTCAGACAGCTTATTTTAAGGAATCTACAAACATGTATTTAGATGAAGTTAACTTTCGTAAAAAAAAAAAAAAAAAAAAAAAGGGGGTTATTTTTAATGAGCAATTTTAGATTTTTTTTTTTGTTGTTTTTATTCTTTGGAAGAAAAGCTACTCCAGTGAATCTTACTTGAAGTCTGACTTGCACAAAACAGGAAAATTCCTGTTGTTACGGAGTCCTCTTCAGTCAGGACTGCCTTGTTCGTGGCGCATGAAACGGGAAGCAGCGAGACCCATTCCATCAGGTGGACAAACCGGTTTTGCTGGTTGTTGACAACACACTGTGCTCACCTGGTAGTGTCAATTAGTGGTAATGAAGTAGAAAAATCCAGAGTTGTGATATGTGGTGGTGGTGGTTGGGCAGGGTTTAAAATTTATATTCATCTCTGGCTGTTTACAGGAGGTATATGCAAGTCAGGCATACTTTTGAAACATTACTTTTATTCCAGAGTTGGTAAAGCAATTCATTTTAAAGCTGTTTTGTTGTTGTATACGTTAACAGTTTGATAAGTTTCATTTTTTTGGATTCTGTTGTGCTCAAGTGAGTTAAATCCAATCTTGCTTAGAGAAACAGATCCTTTGTCATCGTCAGTTTTTTTTTTTTTGTTTTAAGCGGGGAATACAAAGTTGACTATTTTACAGGTGTGATTTTGTAAACTTTTATATGGTGTAACTTGCTCACATTGTAGCTTTATGTGTATAGTGAAATGACATTCATTTGGCTTTAAGGCATAAATAAACAGACATGTTTAAGGTTTTCTATATTCCATAAAACAAAAAAAAGCACAGCAAATCAAATTAAAGGGGCAGTATTATGTAAACCAGGTATTTTGTTTTGAGTGTTGCATTGATTATTTTATGCATGTTTGAGGAATCTTCTAATCTTTTCTGGCAGACATTCGAGTTTGCAAAACGCTTGATGGGACAGAGCGCTGCCTTTTCCACAAAGCTCCTCGGAGCTGTAATATCTAAGCAGAGTTTCTGCCTCACAGAGCAACCCTCACCCACACATCCCTCATTAAGCTCCTTCAGACTAGCAGCAGCAGCAATTAGCAAGCACCTGGTGGAACTGCACATCAGCTGAACTCATGTAAACTACTTCTCAGTGCAACGCTCCTAAGAATGATGTTAAAAAGCTTAATGGATAACATGCTGAAGGTAGTAGTTAGTTGATTGTGTTTTTTTTTTTTTATCACAATGTTCCTGACAAATGCATACTGCTGCCCCTTTAAAGGACGTCTATGATGTACTTGTAAACTAGCATAATTAATTTTTTCAGCAACTCTTACAAAGTAAAACTATTAATGGGACTTTGTAAAAATCAATTCATCTGACCAAAAGTTATGTATTCCTCATATTGTTGTTCACTATTTGAGCTTATTCTTAATTCCAGCAATAAATCCTCTGGAATACTGAAATGTGTTACATGTTAAAACTTCAATAAAATGTTACAGCTACAAAGTGCATTATTTGTTTAGTCACACAAGTCTATCTTGGCACCATATGCTCAAAAACCTAGTTTAATTTTATTTAAAAACTGAAATCAATATGCATTTCTTAGAGGATTTCAAATGTTTATCACAGTTACTTTTGATTATTAAAGCTGATGAAAACCCAGAACTTAATTTGTCAGATACTTTAAATAGAAAAAATGGAAAAAGCACTTAAAAAAAAAAAAACCTGGGAATCAAGGAAGTCAGGGCAAAGACAGTGGTCCGTTGACATCCTCTACAGAGAGGGTAAGCCACAAAAAAGAAGCCAGCAGTTCAGAGCGTTGTATCTAGGCAAATTAAAAGGTTAAAAGAAAGTGTTGTGGAAAAGGGGGATCTGGTGTCTCATTTTACTCGGTTCATAAGTGGCTTAATATAAGGAGTAGTAAGGAATGATAGAAGAAACGGGTAATCTTAAGGATTTTCTGTACATTTATTTAACACTTTGTGCTCAACCTCATTATTGTCCACAACTCCACATGAACATTGCAAGCAATTACAATCTGTTAGACCTAAAATATCATAACATACATAGTCCATACCCAGTCGATCACACCTTATTATAGGAACACAAACACAGCAACGTCTTCCAAGAAAGTAGTGAAGTCCTGGAATTTCAGGTTTTTCAACGTTTTCACGTAAATACATGACAGTTCTGCTTAACACGTTTGGTTTACAAAGCAAATACATGCAGTCACTCATAAATATGTCACTGACACACAAAAGGACGCCCTTGTTAATCCCTGTGAGTTTGCGGGCAACTGCAAAACATCAAAAAGCCCAAATTTGTCAAAGAAGCTTTGTAAATAAAAAAAAGAAAAGCAAATGATAGAGTATGGACGTGTTTTAGGTACCAACTACTAAGGCTTAGTCGATGGTACCTGAAAAAAAAAAAAAAACTAAGCGATCTAAAACCAGGGAATCATTCATACATCTACACCAAAGTTTGTCTATAATTTAATTGCACACCAGTGATTAAACCTAAACAACAGCAAGCAGTACAGAAAGTCAAAGTCTTCACTGTTCATTGTAAGTATTTTCAGTTTCAAAGCTGAAAGACACTGTGACACAAAAACGTTTCTGAAAAGTAAAAAAAAAAAAAAAACTGATGATATGACACTAATATGCATTTAATGACAATCCAGAAATAAAGTCAGAGGTGTTCAAAATGTCACTGCTTGGATGATTTACTATTGCAGATAAAATGATTTTATGACGGCACATCTATGAAAACGAACATCCAACTCATGAACAGTAAAATGTTACTTCATATATCCTTGTCAATTGATGCTGCATGTCATGCAGCAGTTCAAATGACAGAATGAGACTGAAACTTGCCTATAGAGACATGCGTTTCCCTACAATTTGCAGTTTCCACATTCCCTAGCCTAAAGAAAACTCTGAATCCCACAAAAACAACTGAGGATCAGACTATTTTCTGACTGGCTGCTTCAAGACGGAATGGTTTGTTATATGTAGTAGATATTATTTTTGTTAGATTATTTTAACCATGCAAGCAGATATGTATCCATTTAAGACTAAGGATTTGTGTCAACAATTAGAAGATGTTTACTGGCTTTGAAAGGGCTTCTCTTTAATTTGAAGAGTGACAGGCTTTCCAACTGATGTGTAGCCATAGGTTTGAGTGGAAACTTTGGTTTTAAAGCTCTGCTGCCCGCCCTCTACTCTCTGCACCTCGGAGCAGTAAGAGGGCTTCACCTCTAGGTTTGCGTTGCTCACTTGGATTGGGACTTGTCTCTCAGTTCGGGGGCGAGCTCCGCTTCCTTGCGGGGAGGCAGAGGGGAAAAGATTGTTGGAGAGATGCTCCCTGAAGCGGCCAAAGAAGCTGCTTCTCTGCCTTGGAACAATATCAGGGCGTCCCACATTGAGAAGCACTGGCTGTCCCACTTGGGACCCCCCGATCTCCCTCTGAAGGACAGAAATCTCACAGGGTTTCTCATCAGAGACACGACAGGAGCCGGAGGAGCCATAGGTTTCACCTTCTCCTGGGATGTAATCCTCCAAGTCTTCCAGGTTCAAAATACGATCTCCTTGTTTCAGAACCACTGCTTCAGGCTCCTCCGTATCCTCATCCTCTGGTTCAAAGATAACAGTTTGCTGATCATCCTGGTCATCAGCGTCTTCAGCAAGTGTTAGGACAGATGAAAGTTCACGCGGTTCTCTCGAAGCAGAGCCTGAGGCGATCTGAGGCTCATCTTCCTCCCAGGAGATGCTCTGGCTGCTGATGTCTCCCTTCAGATGTTCCTGCGCCTGCTCCACCAACTTGTTGTTTGAGTTGTTGGCATTCAAGTTGTCCAGGGGAGACCGCTTAGGTCTGGAGGGGGTGGCTGCACGATCGGAGCCTGCAGGTGAGATTCCTCTTCTCCTGGGCAGCCTGGGAGACTTATTGACCTTGTACTCGATGACCTCCTCCACTTCAACCCACCTGGGCCTGCTCTCCGCTGCCCTGGCTCCAGCCCCCTCGGGCTCAGTAACATAGAGGGTTGGAATGGTGGTCTTTCTCGGGGTGGGCATCCTTCTTGGCCTGGTTGCAGGTGGCTCAGGGGTGGAGGTCTCAGAGCGGTGGGCTCCAAGAACAGTCAAGCCTGGAGATCTGTGTCTCCTCATGCGTGGGTTCTTCACAACAGTGGTAATCGTCTCCTCGCTGGAAAAAGTGAATGAATATGTGAGCAGAGGTACTGGCGTATTTGCAAAAACACACGAGACTGAAAGGCTTTAAACAGCCACATCGTAATGTTAAAGATACACACAAGACCTTCTGTAAAATCAAACTCCCTGTAGATGTAGTTCACCATCCAGATTTGTTTTTGCTGACAGTGTACCATTGTTAGATGAACTATAAATTGCTTGATAATGTGTTTAGAAACATAATACAAGGAGTCTTGTATTTATTTTTGCAGACTGTAGATTTTAGTGCATTCTGTCCATCGTTCCTCTGCTCTTCTGACACCCCTTCTTCCTCTAATAGGCATCATGTAGATAGACATAAAAGTTTACTTAAAGTTTTTTATTCAGTCGTAGAAGTCATGCTTAGCAGCAGGTTTCCCAGTTTGAAGGACCCCGCCAGTGGAAAAAGCCCCTCCTTTTATCATCCATATGATAGAATCCTTTAGCACACAGACTTTAAATACTACACAATCTATAGAAAGGCACACACACGGAAATGTGCTCTAAAATCTGGTTCAATCCTAAAAAAAAACAAAAAAAACAAAAAAAAAACAAAACACTAGAGTTGCATAAAACCTGTAGCTACACTACAATGCTTGTCCAACAAATTCAAATGTTTTTGTCCCCATGTGAAAAGTATTTGCAAGACAAATTTGGTCATAGAAACAAACACAAACAAATTGTCTGGAGGATGGTTGTGTATCCTGCAGCACCAGAGCCACGTGTGGCTCTTTAACGACTCCATGATGACTCGTAATAACCTTAACCAAAATCACATAGGAATGAGCCAAGAATTGTATGTGTATTTTCACACTCCTATCAACATTTCTAACGATTATCTAGATTTTGCAGCTTTTGACAAAAGTCAGAGCAAAACTAACTTTCTGATGTGCTTTGACTGAGAACATGAGCAGCAAAAATAAATTCCTTATGCATCATGTTAAAGACTCATCACACTCACATTATGATGGTCTTCTTTGGTAGTTTAGTCTCCTGTTCGGTAACTAAAACAAAAACAGAATAACCAGAATTTTAAAAATACATTTAAATGACATCAAAAAAAAAAACTATTATGCAATACCATGTGTATAAAATAATCACATATTAAAAATAAATACTAACTCTTGTTGTTAGACTTATTCAGAGCAATCCAGGCACTGAAACTGTTAAACTAAAGGACAGATAGAAAAGCCCTACCTTCGATGGTGATGGCGTGCTCTCCACTGCGGGCCACAGCGGAAGGAACAACTAAATCTGCAGCACACTTGGCACTGCCCAGGCGGTTTGACAGCTGGCAACAGCAGGGACATATTTTTAGAATCCTAAATATGACTTTCTACTGCTAATTGGTAGCAACTAGTTTCAAATCAATTCTTAGGTGTAAAAATGAAAATAGGATCACAATCAAATCTGCCCTTAGACACCCCCAATGACTCAGCAAACCTAAACAAGGAGTCAATGAAGCTGTAAATCCAGCAAAGCCTCTCGGCAAAACACTTAAAAGGATGAGTGACTTATTGTTATTGCACAAAAAATAAATAAATAAATAAAATAGTTTTAATAAACTGCAAAATTTTCTGCTTGTTATAATAGGTTTTATAATAAACCTTAGAGGGAAAATGTAACTACATTCATTTGAAATACAATTACGCAATTTTCAACTATCCAGAAAAACAAGGCAAAAGCTAAACATGAGAACAACAGCGATGTCGTCTGATTTTACCTCACACTCATAGTGTCCCAGGTCTCTCTCAGTCAGATTTCTAATAACCAGAACCAGAACCCCACTACGGACCTCGCTGTAGGTCTGATACTTCTCCTGGTCAGTCAATAGTCGGCCATCTTTGAACCATCTTTAACAAGTACAGAAAGAAAGACAAATATGCTAAATTCAGACATATTAACACACTCTAGCTTTTTTACATGTTGCCACATTACAACAACAAATTTCAAATGTTTTTTCAATTTCATGTGATGAAACAACACAAAGTAGCACAAAAATGTGAAGTAAAAAAGAAAATGATAAATACCGGTATTATTAAAAAAAATGTTCAAACATAAAAATCTGAAAAGTTTGATGTGTTACTAATTTCCCCTGTTACTCTGATGTCCTTAAATCTAGCGCAGCCAACCACTGGAAGTCCCCTATTTAGTGTGAAATTTAACATATAAATACAACTATTGTGTGGAGACCTCAGAGGTGTGTTACTGATTGTGAATAAACATCATAGTGAACAGTGTAAAATTAAAAGCTCAAATATATGCCACAGTTTATAAATGTTCATTTGAAATAGTTGAAACATTTCCTTCTATGTTAGAATTAGTTGAACGCTACTTTGGTTGGCCCTTCATTTAAGATTCTAATAAAATACAAGGTAGTGCGTGGTTATAATCCGACTAGATGTGATAAAGTAAAATGATTCCGAGTGCTTTTTGAAAGGAACCACAAGTTTTAAAAGTCAAGAATGAGCAGCATTAGATGTACTTCAGACAGACCTACCTTATTTTTGGGCTGGGGGCGCTTTGTATCACACAAGTGAACTGAGCGTCTTCACCAGCAACGAAGACAGCATTTCTCATTTTATTTACAAAACGAGGAGGCACTGTGTCAAATACACAGAAGGAACATGAGATGTTTAGGCGTTTGTGTCAAAAAATATACTTCATTTGCTTCCCATTAAACAGCAAAATCTTCATAGGCACAAAACACTTCAAACACAGTATTTTTAGCAGAGAGCAGAGGGCGCCAAATCCCTATTGACTGCACATATACAAAGGGCAGCTATATATTTTTAATCTGGTACTTGTGCAATATAAGATATTAGTGCCCTATCATACTTTGGGAAGGAGGAATAGCGGGTAGAAACATAATTGGCAATATGAAGGAATGGATGATAAAGTCTTCAACTTTGTATCCTCACTCACCTTGAACAGTGATTTTTCCAAGAGTACTTGCGTTTCCTGCTGGGCTTGTTGCAAAGCACATGTACTGGCCGGAATCATCTGCAGTCATGTTATCTAGGATCAGCGTGCAGGAGCCATCAGGGTCCTCAATGATGATGTGATGAGGATCTGCCTCTACTGTTCGTCCATCTAAAAACCAAGAGTTTAAATATTAACCGATTAAAAAAAAATAAAGTCATTATAAAGATTATTTAATGCATACAGTCTTTTGTAAAGCCAAGTGAAAGAGCACATATTATGTTGCAACCGTCTTACCTTTGTACCAGGTAACTACAGGTTTAGGCACCCCAGTAACTTTGCAGGCGAGTTTAATTGTTTGACCCAACTCTGCTGTGCAGTTTGCCAAAATTTCTACAAAATCAGGTGAACCTGGAAGAATGTTTACATCATAAAAGGTTAACATTTAAAGCAACAGAGAAATAAGAGCAAAGTTAAAGAGAATCAAAAAAAATAAATAAAAATGCTCTCACTCCATGCAGGCATGCTGTAGCGCTGCTGCAGCTCTCTGAGGTCTCTCAGCCAGGAGTTCTTGATGATGACCGTTCGGGCCTGTAGAGTGTATTTTCTCACAGAGTCCTCCCGTTCGTGCCAGATCTCAAAGGCCCGGTCGTCACCTTCCACCGTTTCGTTCACATCGATGTTATTCAGCTGAACCGAGATGAACAGTACAACAAGAATCATGCTGAGTCTGTGATAAAATATCAAACAGACAGTAAATTATTACTTACCTTCATCATGTTCTTAAAAACATATGCCTGTGTTTCAGTGTTGCTGTCTCTTTTGGGTTTGCAAATGATACAGTAGTTCCTAAAGAGGAAGACGTGGCGGTGGTGACCCCTAGAGGAGGTTCTAATTCCGGGCGCTCCCTCCCACACTTGGAAAGGTCCCTTGAGCAAGGAAATAATAAGACAAAATATGTAAAAAAAAAAACAAAAAAAACAATCAAACACATAAAGCCACCAAAGGCCTGTGTTGCATAGCTGCTGATGAAGGTATTACCTGTCTGATTGGTTCTCCAAGAACTTCCAGGGTAGCAGGATAGTTCTCGATCAGGGAGACGTGGTGTGTGTTCTCTGAACGCTGAGGGAGTGCAGACACCATGGCGTACGCCTCTTCCAGGAGGCAGCAGTTCTGGCCGTTTCTTGCCTTGTTTCGGATGAGATCCTGCAGACAGCAGGCAAAGACATTTAGAAAGGCTGAATGATAATCAGATATCAAAATGGGAGATGATTGCACATCTGAGTCACATACTACATACACATTTACAATATTAAGAAGGTACTAAACTTAAAGGACTGTGTTTGTTGGCTGTTAAAACTGTCACCTTAAGGAAGGCCTTGTACTTCTGAATCCTCTCGAGGGGCTGCTGCAGGTAGGCATTTATGCTTCGAACTGGAGGATCCCCAGGGCTTGCAGTCGCCTGCTCTTTCTCAGAGTAGTCCTGTAAGAGTAAACAATTTATGACTTAATGTGAAATTTTTTCTGGGGAACAGTTTGGGTATTTTTTTGTGACAGACCAACACAAAGTCGTATACAATTGTCAAGTGCAACTAAATAAATGTTTTTCAAAATTCCACGCAAATAAAAAGCAGAAGATTGTGGCATGAAATTGTATTTGATGCCTGTTACATTCTGGGTCAAGTCTACTCTTCATCTCCAGAATAAGAACCAAACACGGAGAAGTGTTAATCAGTTTTTATACTCTGAAACAAAAGTTTCTTTATATCAAGACTTAAAACTCTGATTAGTTACCTTAAATTAATGATGACAGGAACACATTCATTGCATTGCTTGTTTTCAATGCACTGAGCTCTCCTCGTTTTTTGTTTCCTTTACTATTTCACAAACTAACTCTGCTATTGGCTGGGTTGGATTTCAATAAGGGATATCAGAGTAAAGCAGCTTGGATATAAAATAGATTTTTATTCCTAAAACAAATGACAAACCACTTCATAATTGTATGCTAATACATCCCATACTGTTGAGGGTTGTAAAAAAGTCTAGGAGATTTGAATATTTTTCAAAGACACTTTATTTATCTAGGAGTCACTTAAAAATAGGTACCTTAAAGAAACAATGGACAGTTTTGTCACTGACAGCAGATTCGGCTTGGCTCTGTCCTACAAGATACTGGAGGTAATGTTCAAATCCTTCCTTGTTTTTCAGGAAGCACATTGCCACATCATCATCTGTGTCACAGTCGTGCAACTTTGGAAGGAATGTCCTAGAAAACAAAATGCGGGAGACAAGGTTTATGAATAAAACGCATATGTCTGATGCGGTCCTTTTTAAGGTCTAACAGATATTGCTGGTAATTAAGAGGTGGTCTTACTTGCTGTGGAAGGACTTGATGTCATCAACATTTCTGAAGATGGTCTCTTTCTGGCTGCAGACATCAGGTGGAGCATCCGGGCTGTCGGCGTGCTTCATGTGGTGAGAAGTGAAGAATTCCACCTCCTTGACAAACTCGGATTCTCCGTTTATCAGGTCCTGCATCAGCTGGCTGTTTGAATTAAATGACATTTCGTCAGAGTGTCTTTAGTTTCACGGTTTTAGTGTGACTTTAGATTGTGCTTCATTTACAATAACTTCCGCTTGTATTCTCCTTCAGAAACCTCTTCTACGCTTGTTTCTGGAAGATCTCCTGCATCCGCTGAGAGCTGGGACAAACATTTATAAATACGAAGTCATCAACAAGCTAAACTGCTGCAGAGAATAACAAGATTTAAAAAAAAAAAAATCATCCAAATATGTTGATCTGAAGACATACTTTAAGTTTTTTGTCCAAGTAGGCCGGTGACACCCAGCCTTGTCGTGATGGTGTAGTTTTGGTGGGTTTGGTCCGGACCAACCATTTAAGAGGATGAGCTGAGTCCAAGACCTCCACATACTGTCCCTCTTTGAGAGAGATGGAGTCTTTGCTTGCAAAGGTGGGATTGTAGTCCGCAGATGCCACATAAATGTCAAACATCTATGAAAATATGACAAGGCAGATGGTCTCTCATCAGTGATGCAAATCAATGAAATATGACTTAGTTGCTCAATCTTATTTTTCCATTTTCATTCCAAGTTCAAACTTCTCCCATTGCAAATTAATACTTGCTTCAATCTTCTGCCTATTTGTTTCTGTTGTTAATGAAAACGATCTGTAATGTGTTGCAGAGAAGTCTTTTTTTTTTTTTTCCTTTCAAGTTTTCGAAACATTTTCAATAAAATGTTTACAGTGGCTGCTTGCTCACAGATCAATCCATTTTGAATGCTATCATTTAAACTTCTTGAAGACAAATCGAAATCTGCAAAAATCAGCTTCGTAAAACCACAGATCAGATATTATTGAAAAATTCTGATTGGTGCATCTCTAATTATTACTGCTTGTGTCAGATTAGTCGTCGACGTGTATATATATATCTAATAACTTGTAGTTTTATTCTCAAAATGTAACTTTGTTTGAAGGTGGGTTCCCCCAATACTAATTGCGAAAATGAAATGTTTTTGTAAGCTCCTCTAACACAACAAACAACTCAATTCCACAGCTTGTACCTCTCCTCTGGCATCTCCTTCATCTGACTCTGAGGAGGAATCTGCGATGAGGGAAGGTGGACGAGAGCGACCATGATGGGGAGATGGAGAAGGAGTTTTGGTCTCATCATCACTGTCCACACCTGGCACTCGCAGTGAAGCTTGAACGACAAGGTTAAGAAAGATGTTTGAGAAAATGGGGAAATGTGCACGGCATGTCCTCTCAGGGTTTTCTATTGTTTCAAAATGACTAAAGTTCTGTAGTAAAACACATTTTGTCAAGGGAGTCATATTATAAAGTCTTGCCTAAAACAGAATTTGCTGACTTTAACACTTGTGCCAGTTCTTAACACTTAGCTTAATAAGTTTAATAAAACTTGCAGTCAGTTCAACTTGACAGTTTTACCGGTCACTCATTGTCAGAGTAGACGATGAGAAATTGGTTGTGATGATATCGTAGTGATAAGACCCCGGTGATGTTTTAAGTAATGACTACTTTGTTGAAGCTGAAATTCTGAAAAAAGATCAACAGGAAACAATTTCTTCTTTTGCCAAACAATGCATTTCTACTGCGTTAGTGGCAACATGCAGATACATACATGCCTGTCAATGAGTTTGTACCCCAGCTGTAAGCTGACAGAGACAATAAATCTTGTTTGAATATATGAAAGCATTTAGTAAGATTTCAGCTATTAAATGTAAAAAAAAAAAAAGAAGAAGAAATCCATGTAGCAGCTGTGCTTTTGTTTGTGAAGGGAACAAAAACTTCCTTAAATTCATCTAATGATATAAATATTTCTTAAAGAGAAAGAAAATTTGTCGCACAGTTGTGATGCTGATGCATTTGGTATACATACTGGCAGATTTGGGCCAAGATTTCATCCACTGGAGCACGTCGTGATTCTGTAAGCTGTCTGAATAACAAATTAATTATTGGGTGAACATTTAAATGGGGAAACTGATTAAAATAATGGGTGTTAAGAAAACGGGATCTGTGTGAAGTTAAGAGAGTTTTTTTATGTGTTTAATGAAAAAACAAAGCATGCAGTGAAACAGTAATAAAACACCTTTGTCAGGTTCGGTGTCAGTTCTAAATAAATAAAAAAAAAAAAACACACCTCTTAGTAGCTCATTAATATAACATTAAATTTCCACAAAATGTATGGATTGGCAGAGCAAAATGAGTGAAATCCACCAAACCTGACTGGATTTGCAAGTAAAGCGATTTGCAAGTAACAGCAGGAGGAGGAGAGGCATGCAAACATCAGATGGTGTTTTTCTATGCACAGAGAAAACTGGAACATTTTGCAGTTACATGATTTTCCTCCTGAATAATGTCTCAAGAAAAAAAAAATCCAATTCTGAATAGGGCAGTAGATATTTTAGGAGTCATAGCACTCTGCCAACATTCCTCCTGGAAGCTTGTTGCAAGCATGGTGACAATAAATTAAAATGCTGGACATGTGATAAAACAGCACACCACAATTTCATAACAGGTGTACATGCAAAGCTATGTCTACCTAATTGCACATTCTGTTTTATTTCGTTGCTTACATTCTACGCTAGCAGAGAGTGAACTTGTACTAGACATCACACAAACTAAAATTAAAAATAAACATCCAAATACTTTATCAAAACTGCCTGGTGTCACATACTTACCTTGTGTGATCTTTGCTGAAACCATTTCGGTGATCTGAGAAGTGAGCTTCATGAGGAATTCCTCTGTGCCAACTTCACCTAAGTAGGGTATTTTACCCTCTAATAGTATGAACAAAAGTACAAGACAAATATGAATAAACAAACATCATGCATGCTGCAGTATTTTGTGTTGCATGACAAAATGTAAAAACAATCGAGACGTATGGATACTTTTGCTTGACACTTTTTAGTGTGCAGTAAAAAAATGACAAATATTTGATTAAAATACAAAATAAATCTTTGTATTTTATTTTATTTTCACCACTTCCTCTGCCAGCCTCTTCTTGTGGAGGACTAACTGTAATCCCGAGGATCCTAAAAATTAATCAAATTTTACATGTGCGTCACATTTGTAGCATGATGCAATTAATTTGCATGTATATTCAAACTGCAGTACGCCTATTTATCGGCTTACTTACTCCGAAGCTGCAGTATTCTTCTTCAGTTGTGGTGCTGTCAAAAAGGAGAGCAGTATACACTTGTTTATAACTACAAACACTTAGCAGACTTCAGCCAGGTCTGCTTGTTTCTTTTATGCTGTGGAGATACCGCATATTCACAAATCATTTTATTTTCAGATAAAATGCAAAACACAAATTTTTTCTTACTGTCATCCACCTCAAGCTGAGCATTGCAGAGTGACTGCCCTGCTCTATTTGTAGCTATGCAGGTGTAGACGCCAGTGTACTCTTTGTCTACGTCCATCAGTATGAGGCTGTGCTGGCGACCAGAGCTGGCTATTTTGTATCCTTTAGTGTCAGGTTTAATCCACAAGACATCCTCTGATGATTTCTCCTTCAGCCAGGAGACCATGGGAGTAGGAGACCCTAAAAGAGCATAGGTGGAGAACATGCTAAAATCTGCAGGGAAGTTAAAGGGGGGAGGGTGTTTGAAGAAGTTTAAAAGGGGGATGTGAACTGACCTTCGACCTTGACAGAGAGAGTGATGCTTGCTCCTTGTTTCACCTTCCTATTGCTGAACCTCTCAATGAAGCGTGGAGGCACCAGTGGTTCCTTAGAATCTTTGTAAAAAAAAAATTAGTGCAAAGGAAGTTTAGAGATGCTCCTTGTTTACAGTCTAATTACCTGTTGCAATTTTATAGTATGAAGAGTAGTTTACCCTTTTTATCCTGTGGCATAATCTCCCCAGGACCTGTTCAAAATCCAAATGTTACTATGCGTGGTTAGATCTTGAGCTCAACGCCGAAGCTTTGCGCCTTACAGAAAATGGTGGATGTGCAGTTTAGGTCTATTTAGGTCTGTGCATACATACTCAGTACTATCAGCCGGGCGGAGGAATAAGCAGAACCAGCCGCATTGCTGATATAAGCAGAGTACTCCCCCATGTCCTCTCTCTTCACTTCAAGGATCTCCACAGCATGAAGATCTCTCTCTGCTAAAAGCTGAATCCTCTCTGACGGTCGGAGAGGCTGGCTATCTTTGAACCAGTACACTCTCGGTTTAGGAAACCCTAGCAGACAGAAATACGTAGAACATGTTGCCCTCTTCATCCTCATTGGTCTTATATTAAATTCATCCATTCAGCTCATCTCTTCAGCCATCATCTTTGGAGAAACCTCTTTCGTAAAACTTTGTGTCACTAAACACTGTAAATGAGAAACAGACTTCCCCACTCCCACTCCACTCAAAAATTCCTAAGGTTAAATTTTGATAAACAAAATTGTTTATTGGCAATTGTGTACCCGTAAAGACCGCCATCGTAGCAAATTACAATTTGAGCTGTCAAATTGTAATTTGACAGCTCAGGTTTATTGGTGGGCTCACCTTTTACTTTGAGTTGCAATTTAGCAATAGGCGAACCTGGACTGACATGAACATCGTGAAGTTCATGCACAACCTGTGGTAGCTGATCGTCTTCACTTACGGATTCAAATGTTTCAGTTTCCCTACTGGAGGAAAGCATGCGGCACAGTAACAAAAGTCAGCATGAGAACTGAGAGGGTGAATGTCAAATATTCTAATTAATTTATCATAAAACACTTGTGCTTACCTGGACACATAACCTTTAGCACTGACATACGACGAGGTCTCTGTGGCATCTGCAGCAGTGTCATAATCTGAGCTGCACGACACTAATAGAGATAATAATATATCTTATTCAACAATGTTTGTTGAAAAGGCTTTTGTTTTGTTTGTTTTTTGGAAAATGAAAATGTTTGCTTCATTTTCATATTCGTTTATTCACTTCTACTCACTGTCAACTCTAAGTTCAGCTTTAGTGGCGGCAATCCCACTGCTGTTTTCGGCTGTGCAGCGATAAACGCCCATGTCAGTGGGCAAGACGGAGGTGATGATGAGCTGGTGGCAGCCCTCTTGGTCCTCATTGATCATGTAATGGTCATTTTCCTCCAGCAGCTTGCCATCCTTATACCAGCGAACAGTGGGAGGGGGCTTGCCAATCACAACGCAGTCAAAGCTGACTGGATAGCCGTCAGGAACATCCTGACTCTGTAGCTCCGTCAGGAACACTGGAGCAGCTGGGCAACAAGAACAACTGGACCAATAAATGAAAGAACATGGACTCCTAGGCTGAAAATGCACTTGGCATAATTATCAACCTGAAGTATTCATTTTTTTTTCTACATTTTGTCATTTAACAACCACAAACCTCCATGTTCAAATTTTTATCTAAAACATAAACACCCAGCAGCACAAATATCAGATGTGGAAGAAGAGCTTTACATAGTTTAGACTTTTTGTCTCACTGTGAAAAATAGGACGCTGAAAAATGGCAAATTTGAATGTGAAATTGTTCAAAAAGTGTGAACTCCACAGTCGTACCCGTAATGCTTACCTGGAGCTCCAGTCAATAAAGCAGGAGGCTGTCGATCCTGTGTTGGGGTCTGTGTGCCATCCTGAATGTAGCCCATCTTTCTAATTCGCAGCTCTACTTTGTGAGTCCCCGCTGCTACGATGGCGGTCTCTACGGGTACGCCGTGGACTGTGAACATCTCCTGGAATCTTTTAGAGGCGATCTCAGCCTCTGATTGGGAATCAAAGCGAATGTAGATGTAATTGTCATCCTCCCGGTAAGAGTGAGGATCCGGGGGACGCAAGTCGCCCTCATCTGCGCTGATAAATGGTTCCTCCTCAACGTCGGGTGGGAGTCGTGTGCGAAGAAGGCGCCTCAGGCGTCTGCTCGCCTGTCTCAGCGACTCATCCATCTCACTACCAGAAGAGCTCTCGGGCTCACTGTCGGCACTGTAACCTATTGTCAGGGGTCGACGGCCTGATGACTCCCTCACCGTTCCCACTGTCACCTTAGCGCTGTGAGACGTCACTCCAAACTTGTTGGTGACCTCACAGGTGTAAACCCCCGTGTCTTTTGTGGTGATGGCAGTGATGACCAGGGCGCAGGTGCCGTCATTGTAGATATCAATATGATGATGTTTGCCGTCCATCAGCGGTTCACCGTCCTTCAGCCAGCGCACCTTTTCTGGTTTACCTTCTGACACACATTCGAGATGTATGGTGTCATTAGGTTCTTTGGTTTGGTCTTTAAAGACCTCCTTAAAGACGGGACGCATGTCCTTGCGAGCCTTGTAACCCTTAAAGGCAGCTTGAATCTTGATGGCAGCATCTGTCAGCTCAGGCTCCTCCTCTTTTGTGATCTCCATGATACTGGTCTCCTGAGTAGACAGGTGCTTTTCATCAGTTTTTTGGATTATTGTTGTTTTTGATTCAGTCTGCTGCACTGTTTTCTGCTCTACCATTTGGAAATGAGCAAAGAACTTCTCTGCTGTCAGAGTCTCTGCCTCACTGGTTGCTGTTGCTTCAGTCTTGCTGCTCTTTTTCAGGTAAGAAACAAGCGAAGAGCCGCCAGTAACAGTCTCATCCTCAGAGCTGATGGACTGAACGGATTCTGTCTGTTTCTTGGACACAACGACCTGCTCTTTCTCCGCTGTTGTGACTTCTACTTTTTCTGATGACACAGACTCTTTCTGCTGTTTTTGGCCACCTTTGCTGCTGTCCTCAGGCTGCTCTGAGATGGAGTCCAGAGTGGGCTCTCTGCTCATGCGACGTTTCTTTGCTGATGCGTCCCACAGATCATGGAGTTCCCCTTCCTCAGCAGACTCCGGAGGTAGACTCGGCTGTTCCATTACTTTTGTCTGTTGTACATCTGAAGAAATGACCCCAATATGGTTAGAGTACACCAACATTTGATTTAATGGTTAAAATGATCTTATCCTCAATATCTCATTTGTTATAATGACAACATCACAATGTATTTTTTGAGATTACAGCATAAATTTTCATGCCATGCAAAACAGTTATTTAGAAGCAATAAGCAAATAGCTATGTCTAATAATTGAGTGTGTAGTAATATTTTAGCCAAATGTATTTGTCCACTCACCAAGCTGCACTGTCAGAGGGAGCTCAACAGGCTCTCCAGGCCCAGCTTTGTTAATTGCTGCCACTCTGAACCTGTAGCCACTCCCAGGCACCAGTTTTTCCACAACAAATTCTGTGTTGCAAACGGGCTCAGAATGACATGGAAGCCAGAGGGCGCTGTCTACAAGTCGCATCTCCACTCTGTAGCCAATGATGGGACTCCCTCCATCATGAAGGGGAGTAAACCAGGAGAGAGCGACAGACTCTGTGGTTTTACGGAGGACTTCTGGATCCTCTGGGGGGTCAGGTACAGCTGTTGGAGTGATACACAAAAGGTTGAAAACACACACAGCCCCCCCCCAAAAAATCTACAGATTCATTGCTTCTAGTATATTAAAGTCTTACTGATGATGGTAAGCTTGGCCAAAGAAAGTGCATCCCTAGCTGCAAAGGTAATTTCTTGTTGGGGCATGAGTGGGGCCTGTCTCAGGACAAGGCGATAAGAACTGCCGTCAAACCTCATGGCCCAGAGGTCGCTGGGTTTGAGTTCAACTCCATTAGCGTACCAGGTCACATCTGCTGCAGGAACAGGCTCAGTAAGCTTAACACAAAACTCAACCTTCTCTCCTACAGCGGCCACTTTGTCCTCCAAACCCTGCACGATCTCCAGTTTCCAGCCTTAAAATAGAAATAAAAACACAAAGTGATGCTGAAAATCTTGGTGATTAAAGTTTACGATGCAGACAGGTCTATTCATGTAAACTTATTCACACATAGTACATGTATTATTTATGTAAAAATTACAGTTTTGCAGACTCAATTCCAGAGTTCTAAGTTCTTTTATTAATTCAGGAAAGACGGAAGGAAAGATGGAATAAACAAAGGAAAGAACGAAGGAACCATAAGTATCGAAGGACAGAGGAAAGACACAATGAGGAAAATAAGTGATGGCACAAGGGAAAAAAAGATCGAATAACATTAACATAGTAAGATAGAAGGGAAAGAAGAAGGATAAAGACTGGATAGATATGCCAAACAATACATTTTGTAAAACACTGAAATTAAATTGCAGACTTTTTCAGCCTGTCTAGAGATCGACAATTTAAGCAAACTGGAAGGCTCACCTTTGACAGTGAGCTGGGCAGAGGTGGAAGCTGTTCCGGCTTTAAATGTTACTGTGCAACTGTCTTTGTCGTGCAGATCTTTCAGGAGCAGCAGATGACGTCGACCACTTTCAAAAGACACAATCTCTGCTTTAGGAGATTCTTTCACTGGTTTTCCATCAAGAAGCCAGTGACAGTCTTTGCTCTCAGGGCGAGAAAGGGCACACTCGAACAACGCTTCGCCCCCATCAAATGTTTCCACATTTTCCAGGCCTTGGACAATGTTAATGGGTTTGCCTAGAGAAGTGGAAAGACAAAAGATATAACATTAACAAAAGAAGACTCTTAAAATATATTTTTAACCAACAATGCTGTAAAATTCAAATACATAAAGCTTTTGTTGAAAAGGGAATACATTTTTTAAAAGCGGCAAAAGATTTGCTTAGGAGTTCGACCAAGACGAGGAGATTTTTTTTAAAGGCTGTTGCCCTTTCTATGTGGAGGGAAGCTCACCTTCCACATGAAGTGAAGCGACCACAGAGGTACCCTCTGCCTCACAGGAATATGTTCCCGTGTCGGCACCGGAAACACGGTTAATGTACAAGCGCGCAACAGTCCAGTCCTGCTCCACTACCACCCTTCGGCCATCAGGCTGCAAAAGCTGCCCATCTTTCCTCCACTGAGCTTTGACTGGCCTGGAGAACTGGCAGATGAACTCAGCCGGTTGGTTTTCAACCACCCAAAGGTCCTCCATATCGTTCACCACCTCAACCGAGGGATCTGTGGTCAGGGTGAGGGGTTTTGTGGGGAGTTGAAGGGAGGTGATATTGTCAGGACTTAGCCATAAATGATATGACTGGGGCATGCCAAATGATGTAAGAGCTTTGTAATCCCCCAAAACAAGTTCTTATGTTATTATATTTTCCAAGATTTTTTGGTTTTGCTTTTGTTCCACTAATGCACTTAAGTAAATATGCTGTATATACAGATGGGGATTAAGAAGTCCAACAGTGCTGGCAGCAGAGAAGAAAGAAAGGGGGTCACAAATGGACAGAGTGCCAATGCTGAACTCATGGGAGTTGCAGGAGAGTTAGAGGTTTTAGTGTTAGGGGCAGTGAAAGGACAGGGTATGTGAATGAGAGCATCTAGCCAGTCTGGATGGGTGGAGCAGCACTTTTTTTGCTCTGTTCTCACCTGAAGTTCAAAATGTAATTCAAACATACCACATTAAGAAGTAATTTGCTGGATCTAAACAGCAAACAGATATCGCTCACTGTTTAGAAGTTCATAGAGTTTGGGCTGCACCGCTAACTTTATAATAATCACGATTGCCTGTTTTCTGTCTTACTACAGAAATCAGTAAGACAGATAACAACTCTTAACAACTGGAATCCCCCCTGGATTCCAGTTGTTTATTTTTGCATACCAATCAGATTATTACTCTAAAAACTTTTCATCCACTGTTTTACAACAAAATTGGTAAAGAGATTCCTTCAAAGGAAGAAATAACATTACATTAATTAGCAACAAAATAAAGATATCAGTTCAACAAGTAAATTACAATCACCTTTGTGAATAATATTGACTTCTCATGAGAGGATAGCTAGAAGAAAATAATTCCAATACACAGTTCTTACACCACTTAAAGTTCTTAAAGGGTAATTCAAATTAGATGAAGATGAAATTGGCAGCTCAAAGTTTTACAAAAACTGGAGATCAAAAATTGGCCATAAAATTCTGATCATGTCTGGATGAAATATGTTTGACTCAATCAAATCGATTTTGCATTTTTTAATTAATACAAATGTGTGGCACTGGTGGGTGATTAATGGAAATAATGTAGTTGTATTCTGAAAAATCATATTCACAATCGTGATTATCAGTTTGCAATTTCAGCAGCCCAAGATACATCACTTATCCAAAACAAAATACAAATGTAAAGCAAACGTTTATTTGCAATATGGTTTTTCAGGACCTATCAAATTGCTGTGGAAGTAGTCTGAACAGTATTTTTTACTCCTCTGGTGTGGTGCTGCACCCAGTTCTATGCTTTGGTAATATCAAACCATACAGCATGAAACTCTAAACTGTATTATTAATAGAATGTAAAACAATCTGGCTCATGCATGATTAGCAAAATTCACTAGTAATTTACGAATATTTATTCAAATGTTTTTGAATAAATATTTCCAATTGTTTTTTCTAAAACTTGACACCAAGTTAAAATGTGAAGTCCTAAAAGTGCCGCAATGCAGAAATTTTAAATAAATATTTAAATGTCAAAATTTAAATTAAAGAAAAAAATATATACATATACATATGAAAGTATAAATATTTTGTATTTTTGTGTCCAAAAATTGTTCGACACATACATTAAATAATTAAATGTTAAACAACTTATCAAATGTAACCTCAATATTGATTTATATAAGTCTTAGTCTACTATGTCTGGAGTTGTTTAATAGATAAATAAAGGCATCTACAATAACTTAAATGTCAAAAATGTATTAATGCATGAGATAAATGCTACATTTATTAAACACACTAGAAAGTCATATTTTAAAACTATGTTCAATATTCACCATATAGCAAGCTTCATTTTGGAAATAAGAAATCCATGGATTCTGAGGGTGGTGCGTAAAGTGCTTCAAAACTTGTACAAACCAGGGTTGGGATTTGCAACAATAAGTAGCACGATAAGCTTTGTGCTAGAGCACTAGCTGTTCTCCCTGCTCAGTGTCAGCTGTATATCTTTCAGAGTGTGACTGTCAAAAACATTGATAGAAAATTACTTATATAGTCTGTCTCTACTGCCTGGTACAAAAAAAACAAGGGAGTTTTAGCCCCGCCCACTGACAAAAATGCTGCAATGCAGCATACAACAATGGAATAACTAAATAAATGCTAAAATAGTAAATTTTAGTCACACAAAATAATATCCATTTGATTCCAGTTCTAAATGTTGAATGACGCATTTAAATAATTGGTTCTTGATTTGGCACTTTTAGAACTCCATACATAATGCAAGTCAGAAATATTCTTGTTTAAAATTCTGCATGACTGAGATCGTTAAACAGAATACCTTTGACTAAGAGCTTGGCTGATGAGGTTAAGTTGCCCGTTTTGAAGGTGACAGTGCCTGAGTCATCTGTAGCCAGGTTCTTAAAGGTGAGTGTGTGGATAAAGCCCTGTTCCACCCCTATATCAATACAGGGGCTGTTCTCCAGCAAGTTGCCATCCAGCCACCACTGCACCTTACCAGATGCCCTACCAGAAAGCTGGCAGGAGAACGTTGCCCATTCCCCAACAAAGACGTCAGTGGTCTTAAGACCAGTAACAATGAAGACTTCTTTCACTGTTGAGTGAACAATACACACACATGCATACACTAAGTTTTAAACAAATTCATTATCAAGCATTGCATCAGTTTGACTGACAAAACAAAACAATTCAGCAGACAGAGAGTAAACAATCAAGACAGACGTAATGTAGAAGGGACAACATGGAGGCTACCTTGCACTGCCAAAGAAGCTGTAGTGAGCTGCTCTCCTGCATCACAGGTGTAGTAACCACTGTCTTCAGGTTCCAGGCTATGAATACAGAGCTCTTGAATGCGCCCCTCCTGCTTCATTTCATACTTCTTACCAGGTTGGAGGACAATACCTCCTTTCCTCCACTCAACACGGACACCTGGCTTAGACACCTCACACTGTAGGGTGATATCATCACCCTCTATGGCGTTCTGGCTCTTGAGCTCTTTCTTGAAGAACACTGGGGCACCTAGCGGGTTAATTGAGTATAACGTCAATCGGAGAAGTTGACAGAAACTTGCACAAAGATTAAAAATGCTAGGGTGGGTATGTTGTTCACTCCAGTTTACAGTTTAGACAGGAAACATTCTTTTTTCACCTTGCACTGTTAAAGTAACTTCACACTGTGCATCTCCAGTATCACAGATGTATATTCCTGAATCCTCTGGGACCAGGTTGTGAATTCGGAGCTGATGCAATGCACCGTTCTTCTTCAGGTCATACTTTATACCAGCTTGGATTGGCACATTGTTCCTCATCCACGTGAGAGAGGCATTGGAGTCGGAGATGGAGCAACTGAATGTGACGGTTTCTCCCTCTACTGCTGCAGCATTATGAGGTTTCTCTAATATTACCACTGTAAATATAGGAAACATAAAGTTCATTTGCAGTGATATGTCTTTTTTTTTTTTAGAGTTCTTGTTCTAACTTTGACTTGCATAGCATTAGCTTTAAGTTATGTATTTTCTGTGCTTTGCTGACATTACTTTTTATAAAATGAATAATTATTGTGAGCGGTAATGCTAATGATAATGAAAAGCACTAAAATGAAAAAAAAAATCTGTTTAATTGTTGATGAAGATGTTTCTGGGCAATAAAACGCTAGAGATAAAATGTCATCTGTTTTACCTTTGGGTTTCTCCTCGACCAGAAGACAAGCGACACTCTTCTCCTCACCAACGACAAAGGCAACATCACCTGACTCATCTGTGGTTACCATCTTCAGAGCCAGTCGGTGAACTCTGCCATGAACGCTCATTTGATTCAGATCGTTATTTTGAAGGAGGTTGTCTCCGAGCCACCATTCCCCATGAGTGACGCCTACATGTGACAGCTCGACCTCAAAGACGGCGTCCTGACCGGTGGTCACGGTAACATCATGGAGCTCACGAACAATGCGAACATGCTCTGAGAGTGAATGTGAAGTGAAAAGTGAGGTCAAACGGATTTTTCACAGAGCATCACTTTTAGTTTTTAAGATATAAAACTGACACCATGGTAAATCATTTTAAAACTTTGCATTCTTCAATCCATCTAAATGTTAGTTTAGCACTAAGTACACAAGGTCCCCGTTTTACATTGAAATAACCTGAAAGGACCCTCCTGTACATACTAACTCTGTAAAATGGCAAATAATGAGGTGAAGTTGTTTCACAGACTGTGAAAACTCTGTTTTTTTCTATGAGAGGTGCAGAAGCAGTTACCTTTAATAGTCAGCCTAGCGGTACTTTTCTTGTCTCCTGTATCACATGTGTATTCACCACTGTCCTCCTTGACCAGCTTGTGTATCACCAGGCTGTGAGTGGTAGCTCTCTGTTGAATGGTGTACTTCTCTCCCTGAGAGAGGACAGTTGAGCCCTTCCACCAGGTCACCTTACAGTCAGGGCTTGATGTCTCGCAGGACAGTGTTGTCTCTCCTCCCTCTCTGGCCTCTTGGCTTTCCAGCTCCTTTTTAAAGGATACTGGTGGCACTGCCAGAAAGACCAGTTAAAGAAGATGAGTATTATAATAAGGCTTTTTTAAGTTTTAGAAGGTGAATATGGCCTCCATGTTACACACCACGTATACATATTATACCATATGTATAATATGTATAATATGACTGTACCAAAAAGCAACAAACAACATGCATAACATAGAAGATGACATAACATAACAACACACTAAGACAGAACATGAAAAGAGGTCTCAGAAAACAAAACTTGGTTGTTTTAGAAGGGAACCATAAACTGGTGAACCTGGTCTTTGAATAAAAATAAAAAGAAGCTAAAATATAAAGACATAGTCCAAATGCTTTATTTATCATGAGAGTACATTTCATACAAAATGGAAATGTAGACATTCAACATAATTTTAACAGGTGTTAGTTCAAGAATGTTCTGATGAACACAGGATCATCACACTGTTAACATATGAGCCTGTATTTAGCCCCGGCTGTTGATCCAGTTCAAAATCAACTGTGGTTTTGAAATTGACCACTTTACATTTCATGGGACACGACTGGTTATCAGAAATGAAAAATCCCTCCTTTTGCAGGTTGGTGAATGGAGCATATGTTAGCACTAGCAGCTTGTCACAACACCACTCGTCAGTGCTGAAGCTGTTGACAGGAGACTAAAATTATGTGAAAAAAGGAAGTTTCTCAATTTTTTCCATTTTGAAAAGTTCAATTATCTCAGTTGTGCAACAATGCGATTTAGAAAATTCTGGCAAATCTTTAGACATCTGACAGGTGAGGTAAGGTTTTGGTCACTCAGCAAGAGGCCACAGTTAGAGACTTTTCTTAATAATGCTATCCTCACTAAACAACCTGGATGCTAAAAACAGTTTAAAATGTCCACTGCATAATCATTTTGTCAATAACTGCGGAGATACTAGGAGAATCCATGCGAAAGAGTGAAAATTTCAGGAATATGAAAAAGAAGGAGATATTAAAGAAAAAGAATTGGCTATCAGGTTGAAGAGCTCTTGTAGTAATTCATCAACAATATCTCCCACAATGACAAAGATGGAGAACACTGGAGAAAGGTCCAAATGATAATGATGAAGGAAATGGCTTAAAAATATTTCTGCCTTTCTTACCTCTGACTGTGAGAGAAGCAGTGGAGGTGTGGTTTCCTACAGTGAAAGTGACTGTTCCAGAGTCAGAGGCTGTGACACCTCTAAGTGTGAGGCTGTGCACTCGGCCCTCAGACCTTATCAGATTCATCTCGTTATTTTGCAGAGGGACATCCTGGAGTTTCCACTGTATCTGCGGAGCCTCCTCATGAGAAAGCTGACACTCAAAGTGGACATCTTCCCCCTCGTGAACAACGCAGCTCTCCAAGAACTTCAAAATCAGAACCTCAGCGGCTGCAGAGACATTGCAGCAGCACACAGATATTGAAAAGTTGAAACTGCAGATTGCAATTAAACTTTAAAGATTTCAGCTTAGCTGTTATTGAAATCATCAAGTGAAGAAAAACAGCACTCTGGTGTGTTAATGCTTAGGAAGGATGGGGCACCAGAAAAAGTGATAAGTGTTCCAGTTCAATGTCAAATTGTGTGAAGAGCTGGAGGAGTTGTTAGGAAATGTGCAAGAATAAAACCTAATTTGAAAAATTAACGTGCATTGAAGAAAAGGTCTCAAAAGATAACTTTTTTTTAGAGAGGAAATTCCAAACAAAACAACATGATAGGGGATGTAAAAGGTGGTTGTCAGGGTGATGCATGAAAAGAAATCCTACCATTAACATTAAGGGTTGCTGAAGTCTTCTGGAAGCCTGTATCACAGGAGTATTCTCCTGCATCGCTTAGCTGCAGTTTATAGATAACAAGCTGGACCACAGTCCCTTCCTGCTTCAGTTGGTATTTGCTACTGGCTGTCAGCACCTTGTCACCACACCTCCAGACCACACTGGCTCCAACTTTGGTGATCTCACAGCAAAAGCTAACAGACTCCCCTTCCTGTCTTTCCAGGTTTTGTAGCTTAGTTTTGAAAAGGACAGGTTTGGCTGTGGGAAATTGAAGAAATTATGAACATTAAGAAGAAATAAGAGCACAAGTACAATTTTTATTTCATCACTCCTTAAAGTCACTATCAATGCATTGTGAAAGTATTCAACCATACATCTTTCCCATTTTGTCAACTTAGAACCACAAACTTCTGCGTATTTTAGTGTTCTATCCCATAACCAGTCTGATCCCTGGTCTATCAAATAACAGGATGTAAATACTTTTGCAAGGATCTAAAGAAAAGTAAAGTAAAGTAAAAAGTAAGCACCACAGACAATGCGTCACAAAAGTTTGGATCTTGAGCTTAGATCCTGATTGACTCAATCTTTCAGAGACAAAGGAAGAGCCCACTCAAGCTATTTGGATACAAACAGTAGGTTGTAAACATACCCTTCACAGATAGCTTTGCGGTACTTTGATGTTCATCAGTGTCACACGTGTAACTTCCAGAGTCCTCTGGTTCTACATCATGGATTATTAGCAAAGCCAGATTCTCTGTTTGTCTAATTTCATATTTTCCACAAGGGCAAAGGCCAAGTTCTCCTTTCCTCCACTCCAAAGAAACACCTAACTTGGAAAGCTCACACCGTAATGTGGCACTCTGGCCCTCTTCCACAGTCTGACTTTCCAACTCGCGTGTGAAAAACACCGGAGAGGCTGAAGAACAATAAGAATGATAGGTGGTTATTTTAAAAGTAAAAAAAAAGAAATAAAGTAAATTGGTGGAAGGAGAAATGAATACGGATGTGACAGGACAGACTTGATGGGTGGTAAACAAGATGGTCTTCACCGTACCATTCACTACAAGAGATGCAGAGCTTAATATGTCTTCTGAGCAGCACGAATAGGTTCCTGTGTCTTGAGGAGTCAAATCAAAGATCTGTAGCTCGTAACGTAATCCAGTTTGCTTCAACTGGTACTTTTCTCCACGACTCAAGACTTCAGGTCCTTTCTTCCACTGTACAGGGACTCCGGTTTTAGAAAGCTCACAGTGCAGAGTGATGCTTGCTCCCTCCTCTGATACACAGCTTTCCAGATCTTTAATGCATACGACTTGAACTGAGGAATCAATGATTTACATCAAGTATTGAGTTTGATGTTTTGAAAACATGAGACATATGCTAACAAACCAGTCTTTTTCATTAGACGTCTTACGAAGATCACATCTCAAGAAAACAACAGTTTTTAAATACAGGCATGTACAAACAATAAACCTTTGTCCATCAAGCAGACTTGACCTTCATGGGCTATGCAAAAGACCCCACAGACAATCCGCATAAACAACTAAGTAGAAAACACAATGATGAAAAAGCACTCCACCCACCCATAACTTCATCTCTTTAGGGTCGACATGAGAACGGCAGTACCCGTTTAGATCACTAAGTGTCAGTACTACACATTCTATGTTATTTCAGATGTATGCATTCAAATGAAAGCAACGAAAGTGTGTTTTTAACATGTCAAAGGAAGCAAAATCATGCTTTAGGAGAAGAGTATTAGATACAAAAAAAGAATGTGATGGGGAGTGGGATAACGTAGTATATGTACCACTTTTTACATTTTCAAGCAAGTGTTTCAATGTTGACGAAAACAAGTGAGGGGTTCAAGCAGATCAATCAAGATCTAGCAAAAACAAATGGTATTAAGAAAAGCAGTTCTCCAGGGCTCTGACTTCACTTATAGCTATGTGGTTAGGTTATCCAGCAGGGGGGCATCGTCTCAGATAATGCTGCCAACAACGAAACATCTTTCCACCCTTGTTATTAAAATGTTACTATTCATTAACATAGAAAGTACTCCTAAATTAGTTCTTCTGGGTGTTCTTGTGTATACTGCTCTATCTTCTCAAAAGCCCAGTCGATCGTGGTAGATGGCCGCCAGTACTGAGGCAGATTCTGCTGGAGGTTTAATGGGGAGTTTTCCTCTCCATTGTCACTACATGCATGCGCAGTATGAGGTATTCTTGTAAAGTCAACAACACACTATCATCATATCCTCATCCAGGAGGAGTGAATGCTCATAAAGTTTCACAAATTTTGTGCTACATTACAACACAGAAAGCTTTAAGGCCTACATACAAAAGGCTATCTGTAGCAGAAGACTGACACAGCACATCACTATGAACACACCTTTCACACCGTGGAACATGACATAGACAGAGGCCAGCTGACACGCAGCTCTAATTGTAACAAAACACAGAACTGTAAAGCAGTGACTCAATATGTCCCTGCCATCCCGGCATACAAGACATCCCCATATCGCTCAAAAACAAACTGACATAAACGTGGCAGCAAAGTTTGATGTGGAAACACGAGTCAGGAGCTACCTTGTGCCTGGATTTTGGTCTCTTCACTCTGAGCAGCTTGTTTAACAGTCTTCTCGCCTAGGACTAAACACAACATGAACCTCACAATCTTACAGAGATGAGTTTACTGACCCAAATAAAACACCAGCATGGAGCTAAGAGAGCAGACGCAGCCAACAACGATGCACAGTTTAATGTTACTAGCTTACAACTCTGCCCTAAACACAAATGTTCTTTTGTTTAATGCAGACTGTAGAGTGTACAAAATCTCTGGGAAAAGGGAAAGCTAATAAATATATGTTAAAATATCATAGGCTCCTCTTTCGACTCTATTTCAACCAAATTCAAATCATTGTGAAAAGCAGACAGTATTGCCAGCATGCCATGCAGCACTAAAAATTGGAAATAGAATTGAAACAAAACAGAAAAATACTGATGAAATACAAACACTAAAGAAGAAAACAACACCTTCTCTCTGACTGAGACTAAGTTGGGCAACAATTATATGTTTTCCAGCTTTGGATAAATGTTAAACATCTTGTTTACACCAAAAATATTTTTCAACTAAGACTCTCACAGTATCCAACAGAACAAGCTAGTAATATTACCTTCATGTTCCGTATCAAATTCTCTTGAGCTTCTCTGATTTTCCTCTTTCAGTAGTTGCTGTTTAGGGGCTTCACCAGTAGTCGGCAGGATCACAGCTACAATAATTGGGCACAATTGTAATTTTATATAAAAAATACACAAGCTGCATGAAGCACTCAAGTCTGGTCATCAGAGACACACAACCGATAGATGCAAATACTATTTCATATCAACAGTCAGCCTCCATGGAAGACACAAAACAACCTTGAGAGTACAGAAGCCTGTGGATGTACGAGCTGAAAAGATTAAATAAATACACGCTAGGTATTTGAAAGTGAGCAATTTAAAAAGCGTACGTAGCCTGGAAATGAGACACAATGTGAAACAGCCAAGTTACAAAGCAACATGTTTTAATTTGAACATGTAGAACATTTCTCAAGACAACAAAAGTGTAAATCTTGAGAATGTTACCTTGTACAGTTTCATTTATCTCCTGCTTCTTCTGCTCAATGTTTTTAACTTCACCCACCTTGACTGCAATGCAAGTGCAACAAAAATAATCACACTATAAGTTCTTTAAACTCTTGCTTTCCACCAAACAACACTTTACTAAAACAAAATAACAGAATGATACAACAGAAACAGCCCTATTCTGAGGTACAATTTAAAGGAAGACTCAACAATAAGGCGCAATTATCCGACTGAACAAAACATACTGCTCAGAATCACCCAACCATATTTTCTTACCTACCTTCAGTTTTTTCTTTGGTCTCCAGAGTTTTGGGTTCTGGTTCAGCAGCAGAAGGAGGCGGAGACAGCTTCACAGCTGAGAGAAAATA
This sequence comes from Poecilia latipinna, assembly GCF_001443285.1. NCBI lineage: Eukaryota > Metazoa > Chordata > Actinopteri > Cyprinodontiformes > Poeciliidae > Poecilia > Poecilia latipinna. The sequence goes on from NW_015115100.1 coordinate 55,611, forward strand.
ATGCAGTCAGTGTGTCATAACATATCAGATTATTCATATGAGTTCATGAGCTAAACAAAAGAATAGATGGAAACATTCAGAAATGAAAGGCAAACAAAACAACTGAGCACCAGTTGTACCAGCTTGATTGCACAGAATACTAAAAAAAAAAGACAAGTGACAAGTTTGGAAACATACCAATAGCAAATAACAGAAGCAAGAAAAATACTTTGTTAATTTGTGGAATTAACTCAAGAATTGTAATGCCACAAGTGTTGCACAATGTTTTAGTCGAAAAAAGATCATACACAAATGTCACAATGGTGAGTTTACCACAATAAAACACATTATGTGACAAAAAAACTCAAGAATTTGACATGTCAGTCACACACAAGAGGAACATAAGGCAAGCAGACAAAATTAAACAACACAACCAAACACAAGAGCAACTTAAATTAAAAAAACTCTACAGAGCAGATTCTAAACATTGACACTACAAATTTCATACAAAGAATACACTATCAATGAAACTTCAGTTTTGCACATGGCAAAGAAATACATTTGCTTTGTTAGGTTTCAAATAAATCCTCTTCCTACCCTTGATCTTGAGGTTGGCTGAGGTTTTCTGGTCTCCACACAAACAGCTGTAATCTCCACTGTCTTCTGGCACCACTTTGTGAATAATGAGTTCATTCACTGAGGCCTTCTGCTTCATCTGGTACTTCTCTCCAGACTTCAGAACCTGTGCTCCTTTCTTCCACTCCACAGAGACTCCAGGTTTGGAGAGTTCACAACGCAAAGTAACACTGGCTCCCTCTTCAGCCTCTTGACTCTCCAACTTCTGTTTGAAGGTCACTGGTTGGGCTGCATGGTTATTAGTTGGTATTTTGTCAATTACATACCACAACAAATAGAACATAAACATAATAGCATACAGTACAACTCAGCTGAAGACCCAGGCCTAACATTGACAGTTAACACACGTTCATGACAGACGAGGACTCCAACAAACCACCTTAAACACATACATAAAAGAAAAAGACACTCAAAATAACTAGT
>NW_015115100.1:60486-61074 GCF_001443285.1 Poecilia latipinna
TTCTCTCCAGACTTCAGAACCTGTGCTCCCTTCTTCCACTCCACAGGGACTCCAGGTTTGGAGAGTTCACAATGCAAAGTAACACTGGTTCCCTCTTCAGCCTCCTGGCTCTCCAACTTCTGTTTGAAGATCGCTGGTGCTGCTGCATGGTTATTAGTTGTTACACAATCAATGGTACACCACAGCAAATTTTACAAACACAAGCACAATTCAAAACAAAGCTGAACAACCATGCCTAAGTCTGACAGTTTGCACATTTTGATGACAGACAAGATCTACAACACACAACCTTAAATACATACATGAAAATAAATCAATCAAACAAATAATAACAGTTGAAATCAACTGACAATAAATCCTCCTCCTACCCTTGATTTTGAGGTTGGCTGAGGTCTTCTGGTCTCCACACACACAGCTGTAGTCACCACTGTCTTCTGGCAATAGTTTGCTAATAACAAGTTCATTCACAGAGGCCTCCTGCTTCATCTGGTACTTCTCTCCAGACTTCAGCACCTGTGTTCCCTTCTTCCACTCCACAGGGACTCCAGGTTTGGAGAGCTCACAACGCAAAGTAACACTGGCTCCTTC
>NW_015115100.1:64029-87724 GCF_001443285.1 Poecilia latipinna
GCAATAGTTTGCTAATAACAAGTTCATTCACAGAGGCCTCCTGCTTCATCTGGTACTTCTCTCCAGACTTCAGCACCTGTGTTCCCTTCTTCCACTCCACAGGGACTCCAGGTTTGGAGAGCTCACAACGCAAAGTAACACTGGCTCCTTCCTCAGCCTCTTGGCTCTCCAACTTCTGTTTGAAGGTCACCGGTTGGGCTGTGTGGTCATTAGTTATTACACAATCAATGGTATGTCACAGCAAATTTCACATAAACAAGCACAAATCACAATAAAGCTGAACAAGCAGAGCTTACACTGACAGTTTGCACATATTTATGGCAGACAGGAACTCCAACAAACAGCCTTAAATACATACATGAAAGAAATACACACTCAAAAAAAAACTTGTTGCAATAAACTAACTATAAATCCTCCTCCTACCCTTGATCTTGAGGTTGGCTGTGGTCTTCTGGTCACCACAGACACAGCTGTAATCTCCACTGTCTTCTGGCACCACCTTGCTTATAATGAGTTCATTCACAGAGGCCTTCTGCTTCATCTGGTACTTCTCTCCAGACTTCAGAACCTGTGTTCCCTTCTTCCATTGGACAGAGACTCCCGGTTTGGAAAGTTCACACTGTAAAGTAACACTGGCTCCTTCCTCGGCCTCCTGCTTCTCCAACTTCTGTTTGAAGATCGCTGGTTGGGCTGCATGGTCATTAGTTGTAATATTGTCAATGGTATTCTTGCTACAACAAATAGTACACGAATAAGCACAGAGTGCACTCACACTGAACAAATAGGTCTAACACGGACTGTTTGACACATTAATCACAGACAAGATCTACAACAAAAACCACAAACACACAAAAACCCGTTGAAAGGAACTCATAATAAATCCTCCTCCTACCCTTGATCTTGAGGTTGGCTGTGGTCTTCTGGTCTCCACACAAACAGCTGTAATCTCCACTGTCTTCTGGCACCACCTTGCTAATAATGAGTTCATTCACAGAGGCCTTCTGCTTCATCTGGTACTTCTCTCCAGACTTCAGAACCTGTGTTCCCTTCTTCCACTCCACAGAGACTCCAGGTTTGGAGAGTTCACAATGCAAAGTAACACTGGCTCCTTCCTCGGCCTCCTGGCTCTCCAACTTTTTCACAAATGTCGTTGGCAATGCTGCACAAGTGGGTTTTATAAAACAGCAAAATTTGACACAAATAGTAAGAAAACATCAAAGGTTTCGTGTTTTTTGATTAAACTTTATAAACCTCTTATAACAAAGACATGAATTCATACCACCACTTTTAGGTTAGCAGAAGTTGTCTGGTCCCCACAAAAGCAAGGATAATCTCCCCTCTCTTCATCACTAAATTCACGATTTTACGTATACAGAGGGTATACCTGAGTCATGTTTTTCTCTTGGTATAAGATGTTCTGGTCATTTCCTCCACTGGATATTGGAGGCAGCAGGTTTTGGATTAATTAATGTTTTAGTTGGAGAACAAAACAATACAACTCAATATAGCTTATGAGTCATCCAATGTGGATTAAGAGGGAATGACATTTATTCAATTTTTGTGTTAAGCCAGATTGGGGTGGAATTGAAAGTGAAGTTTTCAGTTCCTTACATATTCCTAATTTCTCACCTTTCACAGTCACCTTTGCCATGCTTTTCGCAGTGCCCACGTCACATGTGTAGATGTCAGTGTCCTTCTCCTCCAGGTGTTTAATGATGAGAGTTAGGACCTTCTCCTTCTGGGACATCTCGTACTGACCTCCAGCCCTGAGCTCTGTGTGGCCTTTCAGCCACGTCACTGTGGATGGAGTTTGTGCCGTTTCGCAACGCAAGGTCACAGAGGTCCGCTCATCTGCTTGGATGTCCTCAAGCGCTTTGGTGAATTTATGGATCGGTTCTGGTAAAAGTAAAATTGCTACCGTTTAGAGAGTAACAACCATCTCATTGGTTTGCTATATATTTTTGGGGAACACCAATGTTCAATATATGGCTGGAAAAAGGAAGAAAATTGTCTGGTCTCACGTCAGACTATAATGTTTAGCAGCAATGTATTAAACATTTCTGCTAATACTGAATATTCTTAATAAATTAAATGTAAAACATCTATGTGTGTCTAAAAGTAATGTTATGAACATGTACAAATCTCTACGAGTTCACAGAAAGAAATACTAAGGAAGAAAAAAAGGAGAATCTGAACTTTAAATGTTTAATTATTTTTGCTATTTTTTATATTATTGTTTGATATTAAACTCCTACTGAAAGTGGTTTATTGTGAATAATTTTTCTTTAGAATATTCAGATAATATGCAAGGAGGATACATTTTATTTCCAGTTTGAAGTAAGTAAGTAAGTAAATAAATAAATAAATAAATAAATAAATAAATAAATAAATAAATAAATAAATAAATAAATAAATAGTAAGTTGGCCAGCTGTGTCTACATAAGTAAAAAGATAGTTCATAAAGTGTATACATTTCATCCTTACCCTTAATTTCCAGCTTGGCTCTTGTGGTTGCACCTCCAACAACTTCACAGCTGTACTCCCCAGAATCTTCAGCAGACACATTGCGAATGGTGAGCTTCATGAGCTTCTCCTGTTGACTGATCTCATACTTCTTGCTTGTTCTGATGGCTTTACCATCTTTAGCCCACTTTACAGTAAAACTAGCCTGTGTAACCTCACAGGCAAAAACAGCATCTTCGCCCCACACAACAGAAACATTCTGAAGCCCAGTTGATAGAGACGAAGCTTTTCCTGTGCCATGGAAACACAATGTTTAGATGACTTATTTTGGTATGTATGCCTCTATTTTAATCACCAATTCTGAATAACTATTCTGATACATTCAAAATTTATGAAGTGACTTACCTTCAACTTTTAGTGTCGCTTTGGAGCTCAGGTCTTTAATGCTGAAGACCACCTCACCAGCATCAGCAGGGGTCACATCCTTCAGGGTCAGAGTGTACTTTCGCCCCTGACTGGAGATCTTATAGCGACCTCTGTTTTTAACGGCTTTGCCGTTGACAGACCACAAGCAGTCATCAATGCTCTCGCGCGACAGAATGCAGTCAAAGCTGCATGTGTCTCCTTCATTCACCACAACGGATTTCAGTTTTTTTGTGATGCCGATACCAATTTCTAGGATAGGAAAGAAAGAGGTTTTTTTTTTTTTCACTTTAACTCTAAATTGCTTACCCAAAAGGGTACTCACCTCTTACAGTGACCTTTGCCTTTGTGACTTCTGTGCCAAGATCACAACTGTATTCTCCAGCATCTTCCTTGGTCACATCCTTAACAATCAGTCCCAAAGACTTGCCCGTGTGAAGGAGCTCATATTTTGGTCCAGCTTTTAACACTTTATCCTCTTTTCTCCATATTGGAGAAACTCTTGGCTTGTTTGCTTCACATGTCAAAGTTATCATGCCTTTCTCCTCTCCTGTGACATCGTCTAGTGACTTGAGGAACACAGCTCGTTTCTCTGCAGGTTAAGAAAGGTGGGAGAAACAAACAGCCAGATTTATTTCTATACACTATAAGAAGATGAAGTCCAAACACTAGCATCTGTGTTCACCCTAATTACATACAGTGAACTTCATACCCATTGAACTTTGCCACATTTTGTCATCTCACAACCATACACTTAAATATTTTTTTACAGAGATTTAATTTTATGGCTCCACAAAGTGGAAGCAAATGAGGCAATATATATAAGTATAGCATGCATTTGTAATAAGCCTTCAGTGACCGAGCATGAGAATGAGTGTGAGCAGTGAAAGGAAGAAAACAAGTGGAGAGCAGAGAGCAGGCTGTCACTCCATGGGAGTTCTTGGAGGCTCTTCTGATTCACTTCAAAGCATCGGCTCTTACAGCTGATGCTTTTGAAATGACCCTTCACTATTGGATGGAGAGCAACAATCAAAACTAAATTTAAATCTTGCCACAAACTCTAAATTTAATATAGATTTGGACTTTAAGTAGGCTATTATAACATTAAAGGAGCACTTCCATGCCTCTGTCACACTTATGACTTTATTTCAACACTGACCTTCTTCTTGTCACTTTCCTATAATGACAAAATTTTTGAGGTGTACAGCTCTTAGCTGTCCCCTCAAAAGATTCTCCCACCTGACCTTTACATCTTCTCCAGTGTTGCCATGGGCCCCTTGTCTGCTCCTCTGTTTAGCGTTCCTCTTGTTTGACAGATCAGGTTAGGCAGATGGTCATGTTTAAGTAAGAGCAATACTCTTTCCATTGTCAAAATGGATGAAACAGAACTTCACCAGAAACTCAAAGTTTGGGGTATTGCTTCTGTTTCCATCTCTTATGTCTTAATGATGCGAGAAACCAGCTCCATACATACTGAGTTCACATTACAGACAGGTCTATTTACCTCTGTGGGCAATTTGTTAAACTGGAATTTATTTAGGAATACTAAAGTAAACTACAAAAATACTTTGTGTTGGTCTATCATATAAAATCCCAAGAAAATATATAGACATATGTGGTTGCAATGTGACAAAATTTCACAAAGTTCCAAAATACTTTGAATACTTTTGCAAGGCACTGCAATTATATGTTTTTGAGCAGTAAATTAATTTAGGTAACCAGGAAGTTTGAGGCCAGGTATTAAAAGACAGCAAATGGCATTGCTTACCTTTAACCTTCAGTGTGACAGATTCTTTCACTTTGCGTACTTGAAAGGTGATAGTTCCTCCATCCTGAGGAGCCAAGTTCTTCAGCGTGAGCTTGTGGACCTTGCCCTCATGTGTGATGGTGTTCACCTCATTGGTGAACAGGACCTTCTCATTCAGATGCCACTGTGCATCTTCATCAGGGTAGTTGATCTCACATGTGAACATTGCATCGCTGTCTTCATCAACCTCTGTGTCAGCTAGGTGCTTGGTGATCTTTATTTCTCGTACTGAGAAGTTAAAACAAGAAAGTAGTTATAATGTCAACTGCATAAGTTATGCGAGTATGCAGTTTTCCATCAAATATAAATCATACCTTCAACAGTTAGAGTCCCTTTGGTTTCAGCAGGACCTGACTGACAGCGGTACTCCCCACTGTCTTCTTCAGTCAATTTTTGAACAGTAAGTTGAGCCCTCGCAGCATCTTGTCTTATGTTGTATTTATCTGACGCTGCCAGAAGAACCTGACCTTTGAACCACTTCACTTCTGGAGGTGTGGCAGAAAATTTGCAAGCAAGTGCAGCAAAGCTTTTTTCATTTGCCTTTACATCTTTGATATGCTCAGTGATCTCAAGTGGGCGCTCTAAACATACAGAAAAGTATATGATAACAACAGTATTAATGCAGAAAACAAAATATACCCAATTGTTGTGAGAGCCTGAAAAAAAGTATTCACCTTTGACTGTGAGTTGAGCAAGAGATTTGCTTTTCCCTGCAGTGAATTGAACTGGTCCAGTCATTGACGCTTTGGTCTTTTTAAAAGTGAGACGATGCATGGTGCCTTCTTTCTCCATCTCAACATCAACACCCTCCTGCACAGGAACCGCACTCAAAGTCCAAATCGGAAGTTTCACTAATTCCATACTGACTTCAACTTCAAAAACAGCTGCAAAAGGTTCCGTCACCTCGACTGAACTGAGTTCCCGTACGATACTGATGGACTGTTCTGTAAGAATCACAAAAAGATCAAAGTAAGAAATGACAAATGGCATCCATTATTCTCAAGGTAACAGATATTTGTATAATGTTTTATTAGTTATATGATCCAAGAATGACCATTCAGGTAATTTGACTAGCACAAAAACAATGATCAAAATTTAATTTACTGACATTTGCCCAAAAAACACATATCTAAAAAGTCACCTGGCTGTATGTGTCTTTACACTCAGATATTTTGTTGATCGTTTGAGTAATAATTTATTTTGGAAACTACTTGAAGTCATTTCTAGATGGTTTACCCCGCAACTTCTGGATTTCTCTCAGGCTATCCTAGCAGTGAGATATGTCTGAAAACCCTAAAAGGGGATTCTGGTCAGAATGCCCTTGGGCAAAAGAGATGCCCAAGGGCATTCTGACCTTGGGCATTAGAAGTAGTAGAACTTTGAATTAAATTGTCATTATTTACAAAATCATGCAAAGTTGGCATTTTTAATGGACTTTTAATGCAACTTTTAAAGCAACTTTGCATTAAAAGTGTCAATATTTACCAAATGACACTTCATGACAACAATCACAGACAGTCATAAGGACTCGTTCATGTTCATGACAGATATTATGTCATGTTTATGACAGTGTTATGTCAGTCTTATGCACACCCCTTCAAATAAAGTGTTACCCAGATATCTGGTCAGGAGGGAGCAGTCCACTATTTCCCAATTTAGAACCATGTCCTTAGAATTAGACGAGCTGACTCTCATGCGTACACCTAGTGTTCAGCTGTGAACCACTCCACTGCCCACTAATGGTCATGAAATTAACTTACCATCACAACCACATCATTCGCAAATGGTAAAAAAAATTGAGGAGCAAGGTTTGGTAATAACCATGGTATTCCTTTATCAAGTTCTTATGTCTTTGAATCTTTGATCTATTGATAATATTTTACTGTCATCACAATTAATCTAGAACTATTAGAAACGTACATATTTGGAGCAAATACATTTCTTGTAATGAATCACACTTACACTTATAGCCATGAATACCTTCTTTTGTGATCCTAATCACTTAGACAAATTACATAGATGTTATCGGCAATAGCATTTAAAACTTTTCATTTGGTTTATAGGATAAAAAAGTTAATTGATCTTAATAAATTAGTAGGTGAGATTGGTTACAGGAAGAAACAAAATACAAATTGGTAGATGTCCAGGTTTTATCCCATTAGTAGATTATTTCACACTGATAAATAGATCTATGCCTCATTGACTCTCAGTCTGATGGCTTGTTTTGTGGGTGTATCTATTCATAGCAACACTAAGTGTACAAGTATTCTTTGTCATCTTCCGTTTTACCTTCCACAAGCACTTTACAGGATGTCTTGTCATCTGTAGCATCGCAGGTATACATGTCTTCATCACCAGAATCCACGTCATTGATGGTGAGCTTTCGGTACACATCTTCACCTTTGATCTCATATTTTTTGCTGGCTTTGATCTCCATCTTGTTCTTGAACCACTTCACTTTTGCAGTGGCACGTGACACTTGGCATTCAAGATGAGCACGGTGCTTATACATTGCTATCTTATCCCTGAGTTTCTTCACAAACTTGACAGGCAGTTCTATAGTAACATGAACATGGCGTGATTGTAGACTAGTAATTGTGTCTCAAAAAAGGCCTATCAGTGCAACAGGTCTTATTATAGCTCGTGCTAAAGCACATGATAAGAAGACCATTGCTCAATAATTCTGCCAAAGCCAGAGAAATCAGCGGTAGGTATTCTGGCAATGGAACACAAAAGCAAAGCTATAACATAAAAATGCCAGATAAAATCCACAAATTGATGCAGCTCAATGTAACTTTGACTGTTTCCCACCCTTTACATTGAAGCTGAATACATTTTGCATATGCAATGTGATCATTGGCAACAAAAAGTCAAAATTACAGAGTAATCACACAATTGCCTACATCAGTTATGCCAAAATGTCAGGCTAAAATTTTGATGCAAAAAAAAAAAAAAAAAATCACCAAGTTTGATTCTCAATGAAATGCATTTGGGGTACCATCAGGCCTCAATGAGGAATAAAAATCGAAATGCAATTTGCAATTGGATAGTCAATCCTATCAAATTAAAAGCAGTCAGAATGATGCAATGTGTTTCCTATTTTTAGATAAATATACATCTAGTAGGTATGTGAAGATTTAATCTTAATATAGTATGTTGCGTAAAATAAGATTATGAAATTTAAATTGCAGTAGCCAGTGTGTAGATTTAGAGGAAGCAGTGCTTACAATATGCAGATAGGTATGGCATTCATTCTAACACTTTTGACCCAATGGACATGATCAATCCAATTGCAAGACTATGAAAGGTTCATGCCGTTCTCCATTCAGCATTTGAAAAATTTATAAATATTCAAAAAAAATAAACAACTGCTTACCTTTCACTTTAAGTTTTGCAGCTGAAGATGCTTTTTCAGTTGTAAATCTAATTTCACCCATGTCTTCAGGAGTTACAGATTTAAACAGCAGTGTATATGTTCTGCCTAGAAGAGGATAAAACATTTTCAAATAAAAACATAAAAGTTCTAATCATTTTAATTTTTTTTTTTTAAATCCTTACCCTCTTGTCTCATCTTGACATTTTCGCTGGCTTTAATTTTAGCATTTCCTCTGAACCACTGGTACTCCACGTCGTCATGAGAGATTTCACAGGTAAACGAAGCACTCTCCTTCTCCACCGCTTCCACATCTTGTAGCTTCTTAACAATCCTGATATCTCTGGCTACAGGAAGCAAATTAAGAATGAATTTCATTAGAACAATAAAAAAAAGCACACTTTGACTGGTTAACTAAATGTGCAGGTAATTAATCACCTTGCACAGTGAGCTTAGCAGAGGTGTTATCATCAGTTGTGCGACAGATGTAAGTGCCTCCATCTTCAGGCGTGCATTTGTTGATAACTAATGTGCGCTTTCGGCCCAAGGAATGAATAGCAACGTTCTTTGTTGGCTTCAGTTCAACATCATCCTGCAGAATTGTTGTTGTTTTCAAAATGTTATTAATATTACTTTTGAATAGGATATTTTTATTTTGCTTATATAGATGAACAAGTAACTTTTCACCTTGAACCATTTAACTTCTGCGTTGTTTCTAGACACTTCACATTCAAATGTTGCCTTCTCCTTCTCAGGAACATTGATGTCCATTATGGGTTTGGAGATCATAGCAAGAGGTTCTGTATGATTAGCACATTTAAGTCAAAAAAAAAAAAAATGGCAATGTTCAGACAATTCCCCAGTAGAACAAATAATCAGCAGAATTTACCTGTGACAATCAGTTTGCTTGAGGTATGGACTCCCTCTGCTTGAAAGGAAATAGTCCCGGCATCCTCTCTCTTCAGATTGGAAAGCGTCAGGGTATGCTTTTTTCCCACGGTCGTGATGCGGCAGTTTGCCCCTGACCTTAACTTGGCCCCATCTCTGGTCCACGAGCCTTCAACATCAGCTTGACTCAGCTCCACTTCAAGAGTCACTGTCTCCGTTTCATGAGCTTTTGTTTCTGTTAGAGCTTTTATTACCTGAATCTTCTTCACTGGAGGGGAAAACAACATTTAGTGATCATCATACAGTGAGAAAGTGGAAAAAGGTTGAAGAATAATGGAAACAGTTTTTGATAAAATTTCACTTCATTAGGTCTTTTTGTCAAATGTCTTTGATAAACAAAGTCTCTTTAACAGATTTGAAGCATAGGCAAAGAGTGAGTCTTGATTTATTTTTCATGATTTTGGGCTGTAACTCTGACATACTTGATTTAAACTTCTGAGCAAATTTCTGAATGACTGGTCATACTCACTTTTGGAGTATTTACTACATTTAACATGCCTTCGAATATTTTCTTCATAACCCAACTGCTTCTGAATTGATGGCAAAAGTCGAATCTAGAGAGTGTTTGTCAAAATGGTTATGACAGCAGGTGTTTCCTTTGAAGCAATCATGGTTGACAAAAGAAGAATGTTTCAAGCAAAACTTTCTTTAAAATGAACCATCTGCCCTGCTAATTCAGTCGGAATGACAAATGATAGGCCCTTTTATAACACTTTCCCCTGAGTTGATTATAAGATTATTGAAGAATGAGAAAATGATTTTAAGGTCAGAAGCACAGAGCTTTTTTTTTTTTTTTTTAATACCGATCAATACTTCTTCTCATCATTCTACATAGCAACCTGGACTAAATATAAATCACCACCATAACAGCTGAAACTGTAAAACTAAATTTCTGTCAATCAGAAAAAATTTGATGTGAAGTGAACAAAATCCTGTGAAAAGTAAATGCTAAGCAATCCTCTATATACAATTGGGAAACGCATTCTGTTACTGTGGTTCAAGAGTTGTATGGTAGCACCAGATATGCATATTGTATTAGTCTCTCCAAAAACATTATTAGGGATTATTCTTACTCTCAACAGTGAGTTTTGCTTGAGTCTTGTCATCCAAAGTCTCACAAGAGTATATCCCGCGGTCAGAATAAGTTACTCTCTTGAAAATTAGAGCCTGCTTCGCTCCTTCAACTCGGATCTCTATGTTTCCTGCGGGCTGCACAACAACACTGTTCTTCATCCACTTGACTTCATCTGAAGGCTTACTCAGCACTACTTCCAGTTTCACTTCATTCTCTTCTTCCACCGTCATATTTTCCAACTTTTTCTTAAAAGTGACAGGTTCACCTTGGAAAAGCAGACGTGGTGATTTACACATATTTTGTATTTCTTGGAAATTGCAAATGAACAAAAGTAAAACTGGCAGCTACTGAAGAAAACATTTCTAAGCTTACGCTGAACTTGAAGAGTTGCTTTGCAGCTTTTGCCTTCTGCATCAACACTAACTTCTCCTGCATCTTTCTGTGTGACTGAAGTGATGGTTAGTGCGAAGCTACCACCTCCATGCTCAGGTTTGTACTTGGGCCCAGCAGTGACGGGTATATTGTTGTGGAACCACCGAACATTGACGTCAGCCGGAGTGACTGCACATTTGAAAATGGCGTCCTTTCCCTCCATTGCGGCGACGTTGTTCAGTTTAGCGGTCAACCTCACGAGTCTTGGTGCTGAAAAGAATGAAGCCAGTTTTTAAGATGCAATCAGGCGTTTTCACTAACAGGTGTACACTGACTATAAAAACACATAAAGACATAAGAAACATAGATTCTACAGCACCATTTACAAAAATACAAAGTTTGCAAAAAATTAAGTGAAAATGAAATACCCTTCTGTGTATTTAGGTCAGTGAAATAAGAGGTGCAAGAACGGTACGGACCTGCTGATGTTAGTAAATATTAAGGTCCAAGACTCTGTTCTGGTCTTATTCACAAAAAACATAACTCTTTAAACACACATTGGATGCTTTTATGTGTTTTATAGTGGAGGAATGTCCCTAAAATCCATTCAAGGTTCTCATTTATGGCTCGAATATTTTGGCACAGTTGTAAAGATTGCAAGTTTATATGTAAATTTTCAGATTTAATTACCTTTAGAAGTTACTTTAGCAGAGGTCTTGTCATTTTTACACACGCAGCTGTATTCCCCTTCATCTTCTTTAGTGACTGCTGTGACAGTGAGGATCCTTTTAGCTCCATCTGTTCGGACACAGTGCCTGTTTCCAGGTTTAATTTCACGGCCCTGGTGCTGCCAGAGAACATCCCCTGAGGCCTGATTTAGCTCACAAATTAGGCTGAGTGTTCCTCCTAACTCCACTGTAGCAGTTTTCAAAGGAACAACAAACTTCAAAGCTGAATCTGAAATGAAAGCATGGGATAACAGGGGAAAAGAAAATTAAACATTTGCAGAAGCAGATGTAGAAATAGTTTTATTTGACCTACCTTTAACCTGAACTTTGAATTCCACTTTGTCATCCGGAGTTTGACAGGAGTACGTTCCGCTGTCTTTGGTCTCTGCCGATTTCAGTGTCAAAGTGCGAGAAAGCCCATCTTTTCGTATTTCACACTTGCTGCTCTCCTTTATCTCCACTCCATCTCTGAACCACTTCACATTACCAACTTCTGTGGTCACTTCAGCTGTTAAAACAACTCTTTCACTTGCTTCAACAATAAATGTATCTTTGGTAGGCTTCTTAAACTTCACAGCCATGTCTACAGGACACAATTTTTTTTTAAGTGTTTTGTTACAGAACATAATCTCTGCAGTTAAAACTTTATTTGTAATATACTGGTACCTGTCAATTGCAGCTTGAAGACCAGCTTATCGCTTCCAGCTTCACAGGTATATTCTCCAGCATCTTTCTTCTCCATTCTGTCTATTACCAGCTCACGGGTCTTGCCCTTTGATTCCATGTGGATCCCCTTACTCAAAGTGAGAACCTTTCCATCCTTGAACCATTTCACCTCCATTTTGGAGTCTAAAACTTCACAACTTAGAGTGGCTTTCTGAGTGAGAGCAGCTTCCACTTCTCTCTGAACTGATTCCTTGGTAGAGAAGCCAGTTGTAGTTTCTAAAGAACAAATGAAATATGTGTCATAAACACTTCGGTTCATCTGATTAACATAAGTGGGATTTTTCAGCTGGAAATACACAAAGGATCCAACTGGGGACCGGTACTGGACAACCTTTCAGCTTAGTTGACCTTGACTAGTAGATAGCTGGAATGTCAAAAATGTAATCTTTTCTCAATCAGTAAGCGCAACACACCTAATCTCTGTTACTGCGCAAAGACGATTCAGCGTTAAGCATTTTAGAATTAGTGTGTCAGATGAAGTACAAAGATGTAAGAGGCTATATGACAGAAAACTGTATGTTCTATGACATGTCTGCAACTCATGTCAGAGTGAGTCGACATGAGTCGACTCACTTTTACTCACTTTTTATAAAAGTCAGAGAGAGTGAAATTTTCAGTATGTAATAGGAAGGCTGAATGAGATACAGTCATTACACTGTTTAATCCATCTGAACTATCAAGCTCTGTCTGTCTGTCTGTTGTGGAAAACGCTACATTTGGAAATGTTGGGAGCCTTTTGAGAACATAAGGATGTACATTCTGTTGAAAATATACAAGTAGACAACCGTTTTGTGAAGCTAATGTGCTAATCACACTAATTGCTAATGCTAGAATTTATTTTTATATCGTTTTCTTTGTCTTTGAAGCAGTAAAGCACTGTTTCAGAGTGACTGTTGTTAAACACACATGATTTGTGTTGTGGCCTATGCTCCTAATGTAAACAATTAAGATCCATTAATGTGAAAGGCAAAAAAATGATTATTATTTTTAAAGTCGTTTTTACAGATTTTTTATTGGATTAATCTTTAAAGACAATTTGTCAAAAATATGCAATCAGCAAGTCAAAGCTTTATTAAAACCGAAGGTCAAAAATCAGCTACAAAAATTTTGAATCAGCACTTCTACTTTCAGCTACTGTAAACAAACTTTTTACTTGTTCATGTAGGATTTTCACACTTGTTCATGCTGACTCGGTCCATTTAGGAAGTTGCTTACTTTGTGTTCTTCTCTGTCTTTTATTTTGAACCCTTCAAAAAAAAGTGCTAACAAAAGGTCCAAGTAATAAAATGTTTCAGAAAAGCAAAGCTGTGAAATAAATCCAGTGTAATGGTATATGCCTACAACAGAAAGAAGTATTGTTTTCTTTTCTCCTACCTGCCACATGAATCTTAAAAGCCAACTTCTCAGTCCCGGCCTCACAGATGTATTCTCCAGCATCCTTCTTCTCTACACTGTCGATCATCAGCTGGCGACTCTTGCCCTTTGACTCTGTATGTATGGTTTTGCTGGATTTCAGCAGCTTACCATCCTTGTACCATTTCACCTCTGTCTTTGCATCAGCAACCTTGCAGCTCAGAGAGGCTTTCTGCGACAGAGTGGCTTTCACCTCCTTTTGGACTGACTCCTTGTTGAAGAAGACTGACTTAAGCTGGGTCTCTGTAAAAATAATAATGGAAAACATCTTGAAGCTGCAAACTTAGGTATATGAAACGTTGGTGTATAAAAAAACGCCTTACCTTCAACATGCAACTTAAAGGGCAGCTTTTCAGACCCAGCCTCACAAATATACTCTCCTGCATCTTTTCTTTCCACGCTTTCAATCACCAGCTGGCGAATCTTGCCTTTTGATTCGGTGTGGATTGTTTTGGTTGAAGTGAGCAGCCTGCCATCTTTGTGCCATTTCACCTCTGTCTTGCTGTCAGAAACCTCACAACTCAGAGTGGCCTTCTGGGAAAGAGTGGCTTTCACTTCTTTCTGCACAGAATCCTTTTTGTAGAAGGCAGACTGAACTTGCACATCTGTGTGAAGTAGGAATATATGACTTTGTTAGCAATAATCTACTTTTTACTATCATTTCCTACAGTTTCTGTACAATACGTTGACCATCTACGTGTCAGTTTAGCTCTGGATTCTACCTTCCACCTGGAGTTTGAAGGAAAGCTTTTCCGCACCAGCCTCACAGATGTACTCTCCAGCATCTTTCTTCTCCAGGCTCTCTATCACAACCTGGCGACTTCTGCCTTTTGACGCTGTATGTACCGTCTTACTAGAAGTGAGCAGCTTGCCATCTTTGTACCACTTAACCTCTGTCTTGGTATCAGACACCTCACAGCTAAGCGTAGCTTTCTGAGACACAGTGGCTTTGATATCCTTCTGGACTGACTCCTTGTTGAAGAAGGCTGACTGGGCCTCTGATTAAACAGTCATGAAAGAAAACATATCAGTAATTTCTCCTTAACAGTCCGATTTATATGTGCCAAACATTTTTACCTGCCACATTGATCTTAAAACTCATCTTTTCAGACCCAGCCTCACAGGTGTATTCTCCTGCATCTTTCTTCTCCACGCTGTCAATCACCAGCTGGCGGCTCTTGCCTTTTGATTCAGTTTGAACCGTTTTGCTGGAAGTCAGGAGTTTGCCATCTTTGTACCATTTCACCTCTGTCTTCACGTCCGCTACCTCACAGCTGAGGGTGGTTTTCTGTGAGAGAGTGGCTTTCACCTCCCTCTGTACTAACTCCTTGTTGCAGAAAGCAGACAGAGCCTCTGAAAGTAAAGCCAATAAAAAATACAGTATTGGTATGAATGGGATTTGGGATCAGCAAACAGCTGGTCTTGCATGTCAAAACATCCTGATCAGGACAACTTCAGTGAAAACCATATTTCAAATTAACTGGTTCAGCCTTCCTACCTGATACAGTTATCTTGAAGACCAGTTTATCCCCTCCAGCTTCACAGGTATACTCTCCAGCATCAGTCTTCTCGATGTTTTCAATCACCAGCTGACGGGTGCTCCCCTTGGCCTCCAAGAGAATTCTCTTACTTGACTCCAGCAACTTTCCATCTTTGTACCATTTCACCTCCGTCTTAGTGTCTGACACATCACAGCTAAGTGTTGATTTCTGGCTGAGGACGGCTTTGACGTCCCTCTGAACTGACTCTTTATTGGAGAATGCAGCTACTGCTTGGGTTTCTGAGAATAAAAACAAAATGATCTCAAATTTAAAGCACCTGCATGACAACAATTTACATCATGTTACAAGCAGAAATATCAGTTTTACCTTTTATCTTGACATGGAATGTGACTTTATCAGCTGCTGTCTCACAAGAATAATATCCTTCATCATTTTTCTTGGCACTTTTAATGATAAGTTTCCTTTGGGTCCCTTTGGAGATGATAGTTGTTCTTTGGTCCTCACTAATTTCAACTTTATCTTTTTTCCAGACAACAACAGCACTTGCAGAAGACACCTCACAGGTCAGCTCAAGATCTCCTTTAAGGGATGATGACATTCCCATGGGGCCTCTGGCTTTATTGAGAAATTTGGCAGGCTCATCTAAGCAGAAGTAGAATAAAACTAAATTAATTCCAGTAAATGTAGTCGATGGTTACCGAAACAAAGCTTTTAACCCAGGATGTTATGTGTCCGTTAGTGCAACGTTATAACCACTTTAAAGTTCTATTTCACTTACCTTTCAGTGTCAGCTGAATTGACATCCTATCCTCAGATAAGACACACTCATAAAGACCCACATCTTCCTCTGTGACATTGTGAACCATCAGGATTCTCTTACGATCTCTTATAATGGATTCATACTTCTTCCCCATTTTCACCTCTCGCCCATTCTTCAACCAAGCCACCTGAAGAACCAAACAGTCCAGTTTACCAACAGCACTGAATTAGCCTTATCTTCCCATTAGTACTAACCAGAATCCATAAAGGCATTAACACAGCATAAAGTCACCACCTCATATAGTGTTCTGTATGCTGGCTAATAGTGTGATGACAGTAAGTTTGCAGCTGTGCCTTTCTATTTCCAAATAGTAAACTTGAAGTGCACTGAATGAAATGTAAAAACCAAGGGCTGTTTTCTAACCCAATCCTGTTTTAAGCTTCCTGCCTGGTGTGTTCCTTGGTCTTCATAAAGCTGTTAGAAGCCTTCACTAATTAGCTGTGTATACAGAGAATTATTGGTAAGCTCTTTTATACTAACTAGTTGACTTCTGATGGATATTGGTTGCACTAGATTTTAATTTAGTGTATCATCAAAAAGGGGGCTGATTACATTTGCACACCAGATCTTTCAGAGTTTTAGTTCTCCAAAATGTCTCTAATATCACAGTCATGCTATGGCTTCTGCTGGCTACATGACTAAATCTGAAAAGGTCTGAGGAGGAAATGCAAGGCTCTGTAAGAGGATACATTACTGTCTTCAACAGGATTTATTTTTTAAATATGAAAATGGTCAAAGTGGTGAATATAAGATGTTTTGCACACAAACCTGAGTTTCATAGTCTGACACTTCAGCACTCAGTTGAGCCGTCTCTTGGACGCTGCAGGTTACGACCTCTGGATGGTCGGACTTGTTGGTGAACCTGATAGGGGGTGCTATAGCATATTTTTGTACTTAAAATACATGACTGAGTAAAACATAAAGCTTGAGAAAACAGATTACTCTTATAAAAGCTAAGTGCAGAAAATAATCTTTTTTTTTAAACGACATACCCTTCACAGATAGGATGCAAGTGCTCTGAGAACCTCCACCCACAAATTTGATTTCGGTTCCATTCATTTCCATGGTCACGACACGAATGAGCAATGTGTGAATGTTCTTAGATTTGGTGATAAGATATTCTGATCCACTCCGCAGGAGGCGTCCATTCAGGGACCAGAAGCCTGAACAAACAGCCGACAACTCCACAGAGATGGAGAATTCCTCTCCAGAGACTGCAGAGCTGTCCATCAGGCCCTTCCTGATTTCTGCAGTGGGTTCTGGATAACAGAGACAAACAAAGTAATTTATTAAAAAGCAAAACACAGAAAACAGATGCTTTTCAAGAAAAATATGAAAGACTTACCAAGGTAGAAGCTGCCAGGTACTTCCAGAAAGGGACTCTGGCCAAAGTCATTTGTGGCAGAAATACGGAACTGGTAGCTAACTTCCTCTGCAAAACTGCTTATGGTGATCTCTGTGGTTGTGAGGATTTCTCCAGCATTGCATCTCTGCCAGGTAGAAGCACCAACCTTCCTCCTCTCCACGATGTATCCTTTTATGGGTACAGGACGGTCACTGTCAGGGGGAGACCAATGAATGGTGATGGACGAGTCAGTCTTGTTCTGCACCACAGCATCGACTGGGGGATCAGGAGGATGCTTCCTGGGAGCTACAGTAGGGAAAAAAAATTAAGATGTTCCTTTGAGTGCAATAAATTTTCATCGTCTCTTTTTTTCTTACATGACTATTGACAGGTTGTATGGGAACCTTTTGCCTACCATTATTTATGATAGTTCATCTAATATCTAACCTACAACATTGTTTATGTAGCATTAATTTGACATTAAGAATAGTATTTACAACATCTAATGACATTTTTTGATGAAAACACAAAATTAAAACAATAGGCATTAATGCACATGCATTAATTTACTTTATTACAATTTGTTCTACATACATCCTATAAGTCAATTCACATGAAACTTAGACTAATAGAACTTGAAGTAACATACTTAAAATGTCATATGATTTATACTATTTAGCTCTTTTTTGTCTTTTACAACTCAAACGTTTGTAAAACTTGAGAGCCCTTTTTTTTTTGGTGTGGGGGCCATGATGAACCTTAGTGCTGTTACCTCCATCATATCTCAGTAGCCCACCATGTCTTCAGACATCTATTTATAAACGCATTATTTGTTTCATGTATATATGCATACATTGCGATTTTTTTGGCATAGATATTAAAGCCATGACAAATTTGGTTTTAGGTTAGACATGCTGGGAATGCAGATTAAAGGACACTGCAGTTAAAGGGCTCTTGGAATAGGTGGAGGCAGAACTAGATGCTCACCAAGGCCAACATTTCAATATTTACTGCAATATGTTGCACAATTTACCATATATAAGAAAAGTCTTTAGAAATTATTTAACTCACCAGTGACAGAGAATCGCGTTGAAGTCTTACAATCTCCAGCCACAAAGGCCACCTCTCCAGAATCATTTGCCTGGCAGTCTTTAATTGTTAACGTGTACTGTCTAAGAACACAGGCGATTGAAGTACGAGAATCTTCCTTCAGTTTCTCGCCATTGCGAGTCCAGTAGGCATCTGGACAAGGATGCTCCAGCTCAACACAAAAGATGACGGTGTCACTGACTGGAACGATGGTCCTCCGAGGAAGCTTCTTTGTGATATTACCTGGTAAATGGGAGTAAGTTTATACATAATAATATTTGCAGCACAAAGAACAGCAAATATACGCATTCATCTCAACTTTGTTAACCAGTGTGGTCACAACAGTAGCTGCACTTGAAAAATTATTTTTGAAACAAACGTCTTCAAAATTACAAATAAGATGCCTGAAAAAATCCAAAGAGAACAGTTTCCCTACCCAGGACAGTGAGCTCAGCCACAGTGCGGCTGCCCTCTTTCATCTCGCAGATATAAACTCCATCGTCATTAGTGGTGACATTATGTATGGTAAGGCGACGCAGGGTCCCATCCTCATCCATGCGATATTTAGTGTTTTGCTCCAGCCTAGTTTCCTCCATGAACCAGTCGGTCTGAGTGGCGATGAGTGGCACCTCACATAAGAGTGTGGCTGAGGTCTTTTCTTGTACCTCCACATCCTGCAGTTTCTTCTTGAATGGCACCTTTGGCTCTGACAAACAGAAAAACAACAAAATCTGCAAATTTTTAAAATGACATAAAATGTTCTAAAGTGTAGAGCAATCATTCGTTAGAAGGTAGGAAATTACACATTAGTTAAGTAAAAGTGAAGGAAATTCAAGATTAAATGCAGTGCACTCCAAAATTATTCTCACTTCTTGTAAAGATGTGTAGAAATGCAACAAAATAAGTTTAAATTGAAGAAGTATAATGTCAGTCAAATGTAAGAAAAATCTAACTTTTACGTGATTAATTATTAAAGAAAAATATTTGATTTATCCTTTTTAAGATAGTCAGATTGTCTGAACTCAGATATTTTGTGTTCTGGTATTTCTGTGTTTTAGTCTGTTTTGCATCATTTTCATCATATATGTTCTTATACTGATTTTATTTTATTGTTTTCTTTTCTTTTAATCCTGTATGTTTTTATTTACCTTGCAAGCCACTTTTGTCAGTCATGTTTTTTTCAGACATGCTATAAAGTACAAATTGACATTCAAAAGGCTAATATCTTGCAGACACGTTTTAACATGGGAAAGACAGCAGAAATCCTTACAAATTACAATTTTGGTGTAAAGCCCAGATGTACTTATCAAAGTAAATAAGGGCTTCATGAACAAGTAACATAAAATAGTACAATTCTTCTGAATAACTGAATATTTTTTGATTCATATAGGCAACTTTTATTATGACTTTCATGGAAAAGAAACCGCTTGAAAACAGCACACTCTCTCCATATATATCCATCGTTCCTCATCATCAGAGTGCATGAAGATTTTGAATCAACACAAATATATGATTTACTGATGTCATCCTCTGAGCTACTTTTCTTCCTGGAGGAAGTGTCACTTGCAGTGGCCTAGAAAGGGTGAGTTCATCTGAGAAACTGTGAACTACTCATCACCAGTAGGAAATAGATGAAACACAACACCTACTTCCAAAGGGTCGAGGTGAATATAGCCATGTAATTTATGGCCACTGACATTTAGGTAAATCTTAGGGAATAATACATTGATTTAACATGGTAATTACAGTTATAGGTAGCGTATGGCATATTACAGACCTTTTTAATGAGAAGCAAATGTGTGCTTATCTGCAGCTGAATGTGCTTATCAACAACTGGAATCTACAATTGTATCTATAATATGTGAACTTTAAGAAAAATAATTTTCTATCATTTTAACTGTACATGTAGGTCTATGGTTCCCTAAACTGATGGGATATGGGCTACCTTTAGTGCTACAGAGGAAAAAAAAAAACTAAAACACTAAAAAGGCATATTTAAATAAATGTTGAACAAGTGCTAATATATCCCTATTCATCTACTTCTGAAGTCCAAACTTGGATACTATAGGTATCGGCAATCGGTAACATGGACTAAAACATTAAAAGAAAAATCTGGGTGTTTCTGTTAAAACAGTTTTTGTTAAATTAAAATATTAAATTGAAAAACACAAATGTTCTTACCCTTTTGGGGTCAAAAACAAACGAGTAGAAATTTCTTGGAATTTAAGTTTTGTTGGATTTGTTTTCATATTTAAATATATAAAAATTATAAAAGGCTTGCTTTCTGATGGCCCACCCCCCTTATCTCAACTTGTGCTAGCAAAGCACCTCATAATATTATTGATTACACTTTGCAGAGGAGAGTGTTTCTCACACTCTGCTCACAATTTAATACAAATATACTATATTTTTCATGTTGATAAAAGCAACAACAAAAAATGTTTTTTTCTGTTTTTTGGCTTTGGATTCTAACGCAGAAATTCAATTATCAAAACATGCATGAACTGAGATGACACTGGCACAGTTGTTAGTTCTGTTGCCTGGCAGCAAGAAAGTTCTTGGTTCAAGTCACAACCTGTGCTCTATCTGCATGTCGTTCCTGCGGATACTCAGGTTCTCACCAGGTACTTTGGTTTCCTCCTACAGTCCAAAACATGACTTGACTTACTGGGCACTAATTTCCCTTCAAGTATGTATGCATGGTTGTTTATAATTTGTGTGTCAGTGTTGGCCTGTGGTAGACTGTTGCACTGTCAAGGGCATATATACCATGCCTCTCCCCAAATGACTGTCCTACAGGGATAAGCAGATGTAGACAACGTTCACACCCAAATTTTTAACTTCTAAGTACTTTGCCATTAATTTTCCCAACTACAATGTTTGTGATTTAAACTTTAACACATAGATAAGCCATTTCCTAGAAATACATTGTCAATGGATGTTAGCTGTTTTTTTTTTATTTATTTTTTTTTTAGTTTGTCTTTTTACACCATTCCCAAACAAACAAGACAAGTCAAAGTCCTGCTGTACTGCAGCTCTACAAAGCTTGTATAGGTGGTGGTACCTGGAAAGCTTAGTATCCATTGAAGTTGTACTTGATAGAAAAATGTAGATAATGGAGCAGCATCTATTTAAGATGTTGCTGACATAAAGAAGGGGTGGCCCAGGCATAGCCCAAGGGACAATGATGTGCCACATTTTTAGTTTTTAATTTATTTTATAGTTAACATTATCACACATCCTGTTAATCACAAGCAAGCGTAATGACACATTTTACTTCGTCATTAAATTTAGCTAAATAAACCAAGTGTCTTCAAAGAAAGAGTGTGACTAAATGTAAAAATAGAATAAGACAATTTCCCGGCCAGGAAGCAGGTAAAAATAAATTTAAAAAAATCTCAATAAAATATTATTTGCAATCACAAATTTTTAAAAAATAAAAATGTGGATATCACTGCATTAGTGTGCATATAATGTGTTTTCATGATAGTTGCAAAACATCCTAAGGTAGTTTAGATGTACACAAAAGATTTCTTTTTTTCTCAGTGAGTGAACATTTTAAAACCTTACCTTTGACTGTAACCAGTACAGCACTGTAGGTCTGGCCTGCCATATTGGTGGCATTGCATGTATAGAGACCATTATCACTCTGCTTGCAGTACAGGATCTTGAGGATGAAGTTCTCAGCGTGATCCTCATAAATGACGTGCCTGCGTCCCTCACTGATGTTAGTTCCGTCCTTCCTCCAGATAATGTGTGGTTTGGGGTGACCCGTCACAAAGCAGCTGAGTTTTGCATGTTTGCCCTCAGTAACAGTGCAAGTGCGGGTGAAAACACCTTTAGGTAGACTGGCCAGTGCAGACGCCCTCAGCTCCTGCTCCAGGCTCAGGGAACTCAGGGCATCGGTCATGTTGGCTTTGGAGAGGGAGCTGTTTTCCTCCGTGCGAAAGATGGAGATGTCCTTCTTCATTTCCTCTTTGCGCTTTTGCATGTGCGAGAGGAGAGAGGTACTCTTGTCTGCAGACATGTGGCGAGCATCCTGAGTATCCACCACCAGAGCTGCAGCAGCCTGGGAGCGGCCCACAGAGTTCTGGGCCCTGCAGATGAACGTTCCGCTGTCCAGGTTGCGCACACCTTGGATCTTTAAGGTGCTGCTTTCGCTGTCGGACATAATTTTGATGCGGTTTGTTTCACCTAGGTAGCGCCCGTCCTTCTCCCACTCAAAGGTGGCCTCAGGGTGAGCCACAACCCGGCAGTGGAAAACAACTTCTCCTCCTAAAGCCACTCTTGTGGAAGTAGGCTTCACCATGAAAACGGGGGCCCTCTGAGACATCTCCGTTTGGAGGGCCACCTTCAAGGTCACAGCAGCATAAGCTTCCCCGATGTTGTTTTTGGCTCGGCACATGTACTGACCACTGTCCTCCAGCGTAAGGTCATAGATGGTCAGACGGTAGATGTCTCCGTCTTCCACAGTTTTAAAGCGGCCCCCAGACGAAAGCTTGAGCTTGTCTTTTTCCCAGGTGATTACTGGAGTTGGGTTGCCAACAACAGTGCAGCTGAGTGTAGCATCCTTGCCCACACCCACTGTGAAGGCCTTTGGGCGGGTGAGAAACCTGGGGGCTCCTCCAAACAGGTTTTGATCCATTTTTACTTCTGTGATGAATAAAGCATATAAAAAGACATTAATACAGCTACTACAACAAACAGTAATAAGGGAATAATCTAAGGACAACTTGATTTAAATGTGACAACTAAATAACAGGGTCAAAGAATACATATAGTAACATCAGTTCACACAGAACTGATTTTTTTTCTACTCCTTGACCCCAACCATGACTGCAACTTCCTAGAAAACAAGCAAAGTTTGGTGAACAAACAAGTGGTGAACAAAAGAAAAAAAAAATAGCTGTCTACAGAAGATGACCAGCAGCTGAAAGTATCTTAACCATTTGTTAAAGCTGCCACCATGTTGTGACAGTTTACTATGAAACAGATAGTCTGTGAAAAGATCAATCTCCTCCACCTCCTCCCTGAGCTGCTACTAGCTGTCTAAAGAAATGGACTGTTCTGACCACAAACAACCAATCAGAACCAGGAGAACAGCCGTAGCGCTCTCAGTCAACCTTTCACTCACTACTAAGTGTGCTAAAAGGAGGTTTTATAAAGATTGTTTGAATTTCTGTGAGTAATAAATAAATTGTTTTTGTTGTGTAACTGTAAAAAGAGTAGAGAGACAGGAACAATCCACATAGATTGAACACCGTGTTGCTCACCTTTTCCACTGGGACAGAGAGCAGGGGTTATGCTGTTATCAGGGCTAGAGCTGCTGCTGTCTGAGTAATATGTTAAGTGTGGTAGGAAGTACAGGTACAAGTTAAATATATGAATATGTTAAATTATTTCCTTCATTCATTAAATGCTAGTGGAATGGAGGCAAACAGTAGTCTGTAGCTCAGCTAACTATGCTAAATGGTTGACAATTTCGCACATTCTACCCACCTCTCTTGGAGAAAAACTGGGCTATAAATTGACACTCTTGTCTTTGTTCACATCTATACATCTTTCTTTTTGAAACCCTGACTTTATAATTTTTCTTGGCGACACAGTAACA